>NW_026855376.1:0-80347 GCF_026571515.1 Ruditapes philippinarum
AGTCAAGCAGCAGAAAATGGCTGACACTGACATCTTCTCACAAGATCCGGTTGGGGTTCAAACCGTTTATATACTGTGAGTAACAATTGTTCAAGATGACAGTTTTCAGCCACCGAGTATTCGCATATTTTGATCAATTTTAGTAGTTTAAGCGAATTAAAAGAAGTAAACTAAATCTGAGTTTGTAATACACAACTATCTATTATATTGGGCTATTGTAATATCCATAATGTTTCAAAAAGTCATCTGCCTCTAGTATTTATTGTTTTGATTCATTGAGAATCAGACAAACACTAAAAGATATTTCTATATATCATAGGAAAAAGGTAGACATAGTCCTAAAAAATGGTACACTTGAACAGAAACAAACGAAAGTTATCGTAACATGAAAATGATTATTGATGGTTATATCATGCAAATACATGTAAATATATTGTACAAAATTCATACCTTATTACATTGTTAGTAAACGTGCGGTATAAGAGATAAATTACTGACAAAAGTTATCGTTCATATAAAAACTGGCTATATAATTTACTTTTATTAGTTAATTGTTTACATGTATAGCTTTTTATCCTTAAGACGAAACAGACATACAATTATTTGCATTCTTATGCTCTACTTATGTTATGATTTTGATTTAATCTAATTCTTTGATTATCCGGTATCAGATAGAATACTTGTACATCAATCAATAAAGTTATGTGGTATGGTATGCCTTGTCTCAATCAAAAGCTATACATCAGCAAAAGCCATAATCAATTTTGCCAAAATTGACGGATGTGTCTCAGCATAAGTGAATTAGATCAAGAAAAAAGAAATAAGAATGTCTCTTAAGGGATTTTCATTTATTTAAGTTTGCACATTCATTATTTGACATGTAAGACATAAGCACACTAACTGTTATCTTTCGGGAATAGATGTTTTATGTTTGCTCAAACTTTGTGGTATGTTTATACTTAGTAACAAATAACGTGTTGAATAATCTTTAGTTGAGTTATAATTGATTTATTTTAAAAATTGAAATCCCTGATACTACTTGAGCAAATGATAGTGGTAAAAAACTAGCCTTTCATATTCCTTTAAATTTCATATATCTCATGAGACAAACATTTTGATTTTTGTAATGTAAGACTATGAAATATATGTACGAACTCTTCAGAAATGCAATGCTTGAATTATTGAGAAAATACGTATATACGTATTATTAGTTATAAAGATCGTTGACCCTATATAAACGGCTTTTTGTATTATATTGCAAACAGTCGTTTATATACGGCCATATAACATGTCAACAATCTTTATAACGAATTTATAATACAGCAAGCATTATTTTTGGAGATAAAAAGGTAAGATTTCTTCATGAATCGACAGCAGCCGTGTATATAAAACTATATAAATGTCACGATTATCCAATGAAAAATGAGGTTACAAACGTGAAGTATTATAAATATTATTCTAAATTATATTTAGTTGTGTGATTTAAGTTAGCTGAATGCTCTTAATATGCACTAGACATTTTAAAACACCATTTAAATAACAAGGAATTGACAATGACTCTGGAAGTAAAAGCTTTCTCTCGTTAAGGTCTTTTCAGTTTACTAAAATCTTCCAAATTGATTTTTCCTAGAAAACAAACCGTCTATGTCTTAGAAAAAACAACATTCTTATTTTATCCGCAGGGCTATAATCAAACTCATTAAATAATAATAATATTTTACAGAGCTTGGAATGGAATCGTTTCTATGTAATTAATGAAATAGGCAATTAGTTTATTAAATTACAGAATGAATAAACTATTTAATTTTAACAAATGAAGAATAAATAATTAAAAATCGGCAAAAACAGTGACATCAATGTTACTTTCAATGTTCAAAATGTTCATTGTTTTTTTCAATACGTGCTTATTGAGCTTAATTGTTTTAATGCTCCTTTTCCTGTCTTTATAAAAAACGAAATAACTGATATTCAGCGAAACAGCTTATTCAGCTGTCGGATGTTTGTTAGAAATAATTTAAACGCTGGAGAAACTTAAACATTAGTGGGATAAAATAACTGTCAAGTGAACTGGCCAATCTTGTATTTGCAAATAGTCTTTCGCAAGTTATCGTTATTAAGTATGAGAGAATGTAAAAACAATTAACTCGTTCATTTTAATTTAAACAAATTTTATTGCATTAAATACATGTTTATAAATATATACAAATGATGAGTATATTTAAAAATGCAAATGCGTTGGGCAACTAGTTCTTACATGTACCACCTAAAATTAAGCCCGTCCCAGATATTAATATTACAGAAGAAAATACTATTAAGACAACAATTATTACTTTTAACCTGTATACAAACTTTAAAATACGCATTTGATTTTAACAGTTCATTTATACATTAAGTTTAATTTTGATTTTGACGTGCAATTCATCCACAGGTTGCCATACTGATCTCACTTAGTAGATTTGTAGAATTGTAGATATTTTGGGGCAATTAGGGTTCCTGAATGTTTGGAACAAATGAGCCAAATAAATGACAAATTTTAGAATAAGAACAAGATGAAAAGTCAAAGATTATCAAAACGATGGGTCGTCTTAATTTGTTGTTTTTTAAACTGATACGAAAATGACGTAATCTTCGTATTCTAGATTTTCTGGACCAAGCAATTACGTATCAATGTTTAAGGATGATAAGATATTGCAGTTATCACCATATTTCTACTACATGAGAAAAATTAAATCAGTTAGAGCTTTTTGTATAGTTTGACCGGTTTTCGGTAATTCAAGTGGAATGCAAGTGCCGTTTGCACTTGTTGTTCACTTCACAATATTTTTCTTTTTAAAATAATTTCAAAATGTTTATGAAAAGTAGCATGCACCTTGAGCAAATTCTTATATAATATTCCCTAATGAATTTAAAGTGATAAAATTTATATACAAATAATTTCGGATTTTGTTGAGAAATTGTCACTCGCTCTCACTTGCCCTTTGAAGAAAAAAAGTATAAAAACAAGTCATTGACAACATTTTACTCTATTAAAATGCAGTCTGATTGTAGGAACTTGAAATAAATTAACTTATATTTTTCAATGTCTACATATCGGCGGCATTGAAAATGTGTATTACTGAAAACATGCTGAAACAAATACTTTTAATGTAACCTTAATTACGTCTGAAGCAGTACAGAGCATGTCAATGTTTTTTGTCAATACTTATCAAATGTTAACAACATACGTTCAATTTATTCCCTGCCTGGTTGATTGAGAGTCGGAAAAAAGTTGATACACGTGTTCTGTAACTGTATAGAACACATGGTTTTTTGGGTAACAGTTAAAATATCATTCTAAAATTCTAATACCCGAGGCGTAGCCGAGGGTAACAGTATTTGTACGAGGGATGATATTTTTACTGTTACTTACAAACCCATGTGTTATTTATCAAAAATTCTGTGATGTACTGAAATTGTCAACTAAATCTAACTGTAACACAAAAACAACTGACAAATATAAACCAAGAGTAACCTTACCTTAAGTTTCAAGTGAACATTAATCCTACTTGAGAAGTTTTCTTTTCCTTTTATTCGTTAAGCAAGTGATGATATCTACTAGTCATAAAAATACAATTAAGAAAACAAAACACTAACCATTTATTCACTCTAGGGTGAACACAACTAATTTTTATGGGTGTCACAGTTACTCCAGAGAAGATTGTGATGTCCTATAATGGTGAACGCCGAAGATAAGAATAAATCGAGAAAAAAGTGACGGCCATCTTATTTCATTTTATTTAAAAAATAGACCACGTGACCAGATTTTATACTGTTAAAATTCTTAGTTACGTGGTACACTTGCATTAACAGTAAGAATAACTCCCAGAGGCCTATGTGACATTAACATTACGAAAAAAGTGAAGGGGAAATAATAATAATAACTCGAGCAATTTTTTCTCTGCAACCGAGTGTGTGTGAGTATTTTGATTTCTTTTTTGTTATTAATAAGATTGTAAAAAGTATACTAAAACTGAGTTGGTAATTCACTGCGATCTATTATGTCGGGCGATTGCAATTTCTACAATGTTTAAGTATACTGCTTCTACTATGTATGTTGTATTCTTCAATATAATTCAGGAGAAAACGGGATAGAAAAATAAATTTTCATAATTGTGTTTATGTTGATTGTTAGCTGAATAGTACTATTTATTTCTTACCAAAAATTAATGGGAAAACGTTTTCCATTAGAATGTTATTGCAGATAATTTAAAGGTTACTTATTCCTGAAAATGGCCCTCATACACTCTAGTTTTAGTCATAAAAGTGCCATAACTCGATTTCCGTACGGTAAAGTTTGTTTAAATTTTGCAAACAGGTGTACTTTAAGGTATATATCTGACCTATGATATATTTTTTTCAGATCCTTATAGTGCCCGTTAGGCTGGTAATACCTTAAAGCCATCTACATGTTTTCCTTTCTTCTATAGTTCGTAGGAAAATGTAAAGTTAACATAGTCTTTAAAATATAATTGATTTGCCAAGAAAATTACGTACATGATTATTGTATCTTGAAAATACTAACAGTACGAGTCAAACTTTTTTACCTTGTTAGAGAACGTGCGAAATAAGAGAGAGATTACGGACAAATGTTATCTCTCATATAAAAACTGGCTATATAATAAACCACAGAAAATTGTTTACATTTAACTTCTTTTATTTTTAAGTGGAAACAGACATGCTCCATAATGTTTTGATTTTTATTTACTCTAATTCTTTATCCGATAGAATACTTGTACATCAATCAATAAAGTTATTGTATCGCCTTGTCTCAATCAAAGCAAGCTACACATCGACGATAGCTATAATCAACTTTGTCAATTGACGGATGTGTCTCAGCATAAGTCATTTAGATCAGGAAATAAGTAATAAGAATGACTCTTAAGGGATATCGTCAATTTATGTTTGCATCATAATTTGACATGTAAGACAAAACAAGACTAAACTGTTTAAGTCGGGAATATATTTTGTTGCTATTTCAACATTGTTGTATGTTTAATCTGAGTGACAAATAAGTTTTTGAATTTTGTTGCGGAGAGTTATTGATTTTGAAATTTTAGAAATATTTTCTTTTGGAAAATGATATGCTTATAGCTCTGAGCAAATAATAGTGGTAATAACTCGCCTTTTATATCTTTAATTATATATTGTCAAGTGTAACAAAAACTATGTGTTTGTTGATCTGTTATAATATTTCGATGACGTCTTTTTAAGAACTATTCAGAAATGAAATATTTAAAATTAAAAGTAGATATAAGTATATATTATTCTGAATTGTATAAAAAAAATTTGATTTTTTTAATATTTAGTCTACAATGTAACTACGTTTTTTTACATTGTGAAGATTAAATGATTTGTTACGTTTTATCTTTAATTCATAACGACAATGTTTACAATTCCATAATCTAAACAACATGTAAATGGTTTAAGGGTACGACATATGCGGTACTTTATACGCTTGTATATGTTTGTTACGTAAGTAATATTAAAAAGTATTGATTTTAAATGAGAATATGAATTAATACTATCATAATATCAAACATAATATGTATACAAGTTATCTAGATTATTTTTAACAAACTGAAATTGGCGCCTTCAAAGCTAAACTACCGAAAGGAGACCTGCAAATTCTATGGCAATCTTATCTAAACCCTCCTCACTAGAAATTTCGAAAGCTTCGTTTCAATTACAAGGAAATCATAGTGTCTCACGACGTAAAATCTTTCTCTCGTTAAGGTCCTTTCAGTTAACTGAAATCTTTCCTAATTGATTTTTCCTAGAAAATAAACGTTCTAATGCCATGAAACCATATCGATAGTCACAACAGCATTCTTATTTCATCCGCAGAGCTATAAGCAAATCATGAATATGTTTATGCAAACACATAATGTTACTATTTTGTATAGCTTTCATGGAATGGAATCGTTTTATTAACTAAATGAAATGCAATTAGTTTATGAGTTTACACAATGAATAAACCACTTATATTCTAATAAGTGTAGAAATAATGTAATTTGTAAATGACTAGTATAATAATTAAAACTCGTCAAAATAAAAGTAAATTCAGTCCCTATCAATGTTCATTCATGAGAAGTGTTGAGATATAAAGATCAAATATCGAACAAGTTAGCTTGACATCTATTTCCTTCATACTCGCTTGTCAATACGTGCTCATTAAACTAATTGGTATTTATGATCCTGGTACTGTCTTTATAAAGACAAAATAACTGGTATTAAAGGGAACCGCTGGCTCTGCTGTCGGTTGTTTGTCAGAAATAATTTAAAGGCTGAAGAAAATAAGGCATTAATAGGACAGAATAACTGTCATTCTTGCATTTGCAAGTTATCGTTATTTGGTAATAGAAAGTAAAAATTAACGTTAATTCTTTTTGTATGTACATGTATACTCAATTTACTTACGCTCCGCCATACCTTTAAAAGAAAATTAGATTTTATCAAATAATGAAAGTCTTTTCTTACAAGACATTTTAATATACTTTTGTGCGAATCAAACTCGTTCCAAGCTTTACAAAATTGTCAGTTGGGTTACATAACAAGTTTCAAGTGACAAAAAATATCGCAAAAGTATTTCTTGCCATTATTGCTTTATTTCATGTCGCCATCATTAAACAAGCACACTTCTATAGAATTTATTTTTAAATCATTAAATTTACATGGAATTTAATGTATTCTCCTCGTAGTCAAGTTTGGTGCATGTCTCATGATATATCGAGTTAAATTAGGCATGAATTTCGATCTCAAAATAATTAGTCAATATTCTGTTCTGATTTATTATTTTAAGGTCCTTGAAAATTATATATATGAAAATTCTACATAGCAGTTACATTTTAGTATAAAAGGTTGAAAGCAAGTTTAAGAAAAGCTTTGAGGGGGAGGGGTGTGGGGCAACAAAATTGTACCTTTGAGGGCTTGTTCTTTAGGATATTGCAGGGTTTACGTTTCATGACGGTAGTTCCGTTGTCTTATATATTTGTTCCATGTAATTAATTTCCTGAAATATTAGCAACTTATTCTTAAAGTGATTTAACCATCACTTGGCATTCATTGTTAGTCTTTTTTAGTAAACTACAATAAGTCTGAGCGAAACAGTCAAAGCATAAGGCGAGAAATATATTTGATCCTTTTCATTAAAGAATAACTGATGCTGGTCTATCGAAAAAGAATAATTCTAAAGTAAATGTATTTAATCTGATAATGTTAGAAATTTGTCCGATAACAAGCAAACATACGTCTTTTGTATACATATTCTCGCAATTATTGTACCGCCCTTTTACATTATTTCCTAGAAATACCATCAGTATTGCCCAATGGTGTAATCTAATAAAGGTTTCCATTGGTCATTTTCAAACGTTGTTAAGTAAATAGATATTTCCGGTAAGTTTGTTTACTCCATGAACCGTACAATTTTTATTATATATTAGTACATTTTTTTCACACAATAGCATATACAAAAGTACGATTAAGTAAAATATTTTTTGTTATTTTTGCTTGTCAGAAGATGATCAAAGCGATATTTTTTTCTGTCAAACAGTTGTCCTGCTTAATCTATAAATAAGAGGCCTTTACTCATATTCTTTTATTTATGTTTTTATTTATTTATTTGGAATCTTATTGATGCAAGTTGTTCATTTCTGTTAAATTTTGAATACAATGATTATTGCATGCCTTATATAAATGTTCATAGGAAGACATGCCGATCGTCATTTTCAGAATTCCACGTTATTCGTGTGTATGTAAAGGTTGAAACCTTATGTAAAATAAACATGATTTGAGAAATGCAATGTAATTTTAGAGGTTAGCAGATTGGGAATATCTTTTGTTTAATTTTCTTTGTTTTTAAGAAGTCCTGGACAAATCCAGACTACATATAGCGTTAAGCGACGAGTTTTGAGTATGTCACAATTTGTGCCTGTACAGCAATCATTTAAATCGATTACACCACATACTTATATTACAGGTATTTATGTAAGTGTATTTCATAGGCTCGAAAATCAACCAGACATACCTAAAAGATTAAATTCACTCGTCTTTCATGAAAATGAAGCTGACTTGTGTCTTGGGAAATTTAGAGTAAGAGAAAATAGTGATTACAATTTATTTATCACAAAAGAGTCTATACTGTACATATCAAAAGAGTGTGGGAATGTCAGAGACATAATATATATAAATAATGTTAACTAAAATTGCAAAATAATTTTAAAAAATATCCGGAAAATAAAAAATGAAAATTTGTTTCGGCGAAGTTTTAATACTTCATTACAATCCTTGTTATTGTCCATTTATCTTAACTACACATTATTTATAACATTTACGAATCTTCTGCAGTTGTTTTTGTTAAGTTTAGAAAGAAAAAGAACAGCTACAACTTCACCCATCTTCCTTTCGATGAATGAATAGTTCCAGCGATCCGTTTCTTTAGAAATAAGCAATCATTTAAACATTGTATGTTTATAGCAATATCTCATATGTCGATAACATACTTAAATAAAATGTAAAAAATGTCTGAATAGTTTATATCACCGATCATGATTATGTTTGATATGGATTTAAAATCTTTGTAATATTAAGTGTGCTGGTATAGTGATTATGAAAATCCGTTTCTTTGAGCGAACGAAAACATTCAATCTAGCACCATGTCCATTGTATACTGTTAATTTCATGTGAACAATGATTGAAAAAAGCACAAAAAGCAACAAAACGTTAAAACTATAAACAAAAAATAAAACCATTCTGTAATTTTCCACAGACTTTCAAATAATTTTAAATTTCATTTGAGATTTAATTTCTGAAAATTTCAAAGCATGTGGAGTACATTTAGTGTAATGATTTTTATTGTTTAAGTAAGAAACATTAAGATATTTTAATATAAGTGGCCTTGTAATGAATCATGCTGTTCTTCCTGAAATTCATAAAGCTTAACTCATGCCATAGACTATAATTCACTTAACATTTAAGTTGCTATTATTGAGATCAATATCTATTTTATTTTATTTATTTCTAAACAAGTTTATTCTTTCCTTTCTTTTATTAGATTTGAATAGCAACTGAAAAGGAATTACAAGGATAGGAAATAATTCAATATAAGCGAGACTCAGACAGACATACAACAAGTAAAGATTTTGTCAATGAATTATGTTCTGAGTCTAAATTTCCCAAAGGCGCATGTCATGATAGTTCATGCAGGCATTGTTTTTAACTCAACTGTTTCTTTTTTATTTCTAGAAAAAGGTAGTGTCTGAAAACAGTATTGTCAGAATTTGTTTCCCACTTGCCTGAAAACATCAGAAATATATACGGTCTGAGTTTCAATTATATCCCATTTCTAATTTGCAAACAGTAAAATGTTTTGGCGTTCCGTTTTTGAGTTGACCATTTGCTGCAAGACCTTAATTTAGGTGGTGTGACATTTTTTCTGGTCATTTATGATCTTTGAATCCGCAATTTAGTGGTATATATTGAATACCCCTTAAAAGTGTGCTAAGGCGTGAATGATGTTGAACTTTTCTCTTATTTCTCATGGACACACTCAATCAAAAAGAATTCTGCATTTTCCATGTAATTTCCGTCTTACTGTTATATAGTGAAGCGGTGTCACAAAAAGTGTAAAATGCGTGTATTGTTCCTGACAAGATGGACATCATACACTGATTATCATTTTAGAAACCATAACGTGTTCGTTACAAAGCCTAACAGAAAATAGTAGTTAACAAAACTTAACAATACTTCTTTTTTAGATAAAAATTTCAATACTTTAATGAAGGGCCAGAAATACTGCCTCCTGTCTCCAGTTAATAATAGCGTACATATATAAGGCAATAGAAAATGACTTGGTATTTAAGTAATTGTAATGACGAACAGAGATAGATAGAAAAAGAAAACATAAAAGTGCCCTTTAATGGTTTGTCATTGTTACCAAGCGACAAACCAAATGGTACTTTATATGCCAAAATACCATATTGTGTGTCTAGACATATATAATCTGCATCCTTAAAGCTTTCAGCTAATGAGCGGCAATGTATTTCAAAATCCGGAAGTTGATTCCGTGTTTCTCCGGAACAAACATACATTTAAACCATTGATTTATTTATTCCATAATAAACGTATCGTTTTGATGCCATATATATAACATAACATTGTGAAACAATAGAACAATATCAGATCAAGACATGAGATTATTTTTTTTCTTCATATTTTTAAGGTAAAGTAAATTTTTGACCATTGAATAAACCTATTTCTTTATGTTTTATATATGCCGATGTCTTATGTAGTTCGACCCGAGGTAACATGCTATAAGTCAGCTTCAGATCTAATAGATTATTATAATACAATGTTTCATGGTTGCCTCTGTTTCACCCTTTTACCTATCATTATTGTTGGATTTTGACTTGTAAAGTAAACTGTAACGACAGAAGTTAAAATATCTATTTCTCATACAGTAAGAACAAAAGTGCTCTAAAATCTTTGTTTTTATTTTGGAATTTTATATTCATAAGGAAACAATAATGAATGTTTATATTTTCAAAAGTTATCAAAAAAACCTGTTGTTAGATATCAACAAATTTGATTGATAATTCGGAAGGATAGTGAAATATGATATTTGAGTAAAAAAAGGCGAATATGTTACATGTATTACTGTCTTCATAAAACTGTTTCTGTGATAGTATGCATTCAGAATCTAATCTAAGAGTTTTTCTATTCCATCAAAAATCTAGACAATTTGATAGTAACTTATCATTATGTGCGCATATTTTCGCCGTAAAAATAAAAAGAGATGTTCCTTTAGAACAATATAACAACTTAAATGTGAATGTTACACACACAGTTTAATTGAACCTATTCAAGCAAATTAATGAAGGTGCAACGTTTCTTATAAGAGAAATATATTTCCGATTAAGAGTTTTGAATTGCTTATATTTAATGCATACAAAATATATAATATGCAAACTGTGATTAATATTATTGATATATTTTCAATCCCGTTCCTTATTCTTACACTCCTGATCTAAATTACTAATTCTGAGACACATCCGTCAATTTGCAAAAGTGATTAGAGCTTTTGTCGGTGATCAGCTTTGATCGAGACAGTGCGATACCATTAACGTAAATTTTATTGATGCGTTATGTCATACTCCATCAATATGGAAGTGAACTTTGATAAAAAGCAATGCTAGTTTGGGAATATTACACTGTGTAACATAAAGTAAAAAATGGCAGACCAGTTACGTCTTTATGATAAATGTCCAGGATATCTTTGGTGAAGATTTGATTTCTAGTAATTTTTAAAAATCTTACCAGGCAGAAATTTCGAAGTTGGTGTACTTATATTGACATAATATAAGAGTTATCGGGAGTTTCCTTTATGAACTATTTGAGGTGCATTTAGAAATGGCTACATAGTTTTAAATAAAGTGCTTATTTTTATGGCATTTCAAGGACTGTATATTGCATACATTTTGCTCTATCTCGTGTGATAAGTGGAAATTTGTCTCTTTCTGTAATCTTTATGTTTATTACTATTTTAGTAATGTTAAATTGAAACAGTTTTAGATATGCTGAAAACTGTAAAAGTAACACTTTTCCGACTCGTCTGTCTTTGATGTTTTCAGACATGTATTAACAAAACTCTAAATTATCAGATCCTGCTATTTATATTATAAGCAAAAAGTATTTGAACTCGCTTTATCATCCTTAACTAGTTTTTCAAATACCCGATCAATCTGCTAAAACTGTGACATTAATTTGTTTGACTTTGTCATTTATGTTTAGAATTAATAACAATTATCGGAGTTGATAATCAGTTATTTAAACAAAGACAGTAAATCAATTTACATATGTATCTCTGAATTACTGTCATATGAACCTTGGATCTTGGGAATTGAATCATAAAAAGAAATTCTAGATAAATATAAGATTAAAAACAAATTAACATCTTATTATTGCTTGAATAGAAGAACTCTAATCTTAACTTGATCTGTCATACTTTTTCTGTTCCACCAAAAAAGAGGAAAGGTTTAGTCAGAAGACATGAAGTCATGCGATCTTGATTTTCTTTATAATAAAAGATGAATGTGTATAAAGTATGCTTACATATGAAGTTACAAAGAACTAGTAGATAAAGTAGTTTTGAATGGTTACTTTATTCATTTCTGATATATTAAATCGGTCTAATACTAAGAAAGTAATTAGTTTGACTGGGGCAATTGCCTTATAACTCTTTCTTGTGACAATTTTAGCTTAATTTAGTCACTTCCTTGTGACAATAACACAATGTATCGCTGTTCAAACGAAAACATTATTCTTCTGAAGATTTGTTGTGTATGTCTTTGTTTATTAGTCCCCTACCGGTTTACCGGAGGGGACTTTAGGTTTACCCTCCGTCCGTCTGTCCGTCTGTCCGTCAGTCCGTCCGTCTGTCCGTCCGTCAGTCCGTCCGTCCACAAAACTGGATCCCGCGATAACACAAAAAGTACTGAAGATATTTTAATGAAACTTGATATATGGATAGATGGCAGTATGGAGATTATGCACGTCTTTTTCTTTTCTTCCTATGTTGAAAATTCTGGTTGCTATGGCAACAAATAGACTGAAAATATGGCAAATTTTACACATAACCTGGATCCCGCGATAACGCAAAAAGTACTGAAAATATTTTTATGAAGGTTGATATATGGATAGATGGCAGTATGGAGATTATGCACGTTTTTTTCTTTTCTTCCTATGTTGAAAATTCTGGTTGCTATGGCAACAAATAGACTGAAAATATGGCAAATTTTACACATAACCTGGATCCAGTGATAACACAAAAAGTACTGAAAATATGTTTATGAAACTTGGCATATGGGTAGATGGCAGTATAGAAATTATGCACATCCTATTTTATCTTCCTATGTTGAAAATTCTGGTTGCTATGGCAACAAATAGACTGAATTTCAAGATTTCTGATTCTAGTTTTTAAGTTTTTTCACTATAAGTTCTTTATTTCTTAAGGTATTTTCTTCAAACTTTAAATATAAGTTGCTTGTCATCAACCACATCATATGTGACAAGGTTTACAACTCTAGCACAAAATTTATCAGAATTACCTCCCTTGAACTTAAAATTTTCATGAAAAAAGCATTGTTTTTTTAATAACTTCTTTTTCTGAATGTATCTACTTCAAACTTCATATAAATGTTTCTTATTGTCACTCAACATTTGTGAGTGTTCAATACTCTAGCAAGACTATTTCCAGAACTATGCCCCTTTTGAACTTAGACTTTTTTTTGAGAAATTGGTAATTTACTCCAACTTCTTTAATCATGATAGGATTTTAAAAATGTTATATTTTGATAACAGGGATGTTTAAAAAATAACTTTAGAGTGTCCTTCAGTCCGTCTGTCTGTACATAAAAACTGTTTCCTGTGATCATTTTTAAAGAACTTTTTCAACAAATTTACTTAAAATAGGAACCTAAGTGAATGGCCAATGGCCCTTCAGAATGTTGCTTGGGCTCTTACCGGTAGGGGACTTATGGATTGCTTGCAATACTATGATAATTGCTTGTTATACAAGTAAAGAAGAATACAAAATAAATTATTAAGTGTTTTATTCCTTCATATCGTAATTACATTTATATTGTAACGAGTATGTAACTAACATGGATTATAGAGATCTTGACACATAAACAACTCAATATTATCTTTGTATGTGTTACTGGATTGATTTTTAATTTCAAAGATTTAGTTATTTATACATTTAATGTATAGTAAAAGCTTTTCATATTGATTTATTGAAAATCTGCATTGTTTTAGGATATGAGGATAGAAACATTTAAAAGGAACTAGAAGTGTGTCGGAAAGACACAGATGTCCCGTTTATATGTTAGGGCTCTGACAAAAACAACACGTTTTTGCATAAATAAGAGAACTGATGGCTGTTGAAAACAAAACTTTTTTATATTCACATTGACTACTGACCTTTGACCTCTTATAGTGATAGTGGTCAAGATCATGCGCATAACGTACTGTCTCATCATGCTTCACATTTCTGTTAACTTATACTACTCAAAATTTGAAAGGGTCGATTGTTTTTTATGGCTATACAAAAATTAAAAAGTCAAAAGTAATATTTTGATAATTTTGATCTTAAAGTGTAATACCTTATTGTTTTTGTTATATTCTGATCAATCACTGAAGCGTGAAAACGGTGTAATCTTGTAATCTGGATACCGATGCCTTTTAGGTGTGTGTGCATTGATGATACAGGTAGAATGAATTTTGAAAGTGTGCCAAAAGTGTAAAGATGTTGTCAATACCGAGTGTTGTGCATATTTGCGTTGATTACGGCCTGGCACCGTCTGATATGTCCGCGTATGGCGTCTTGTGGGATTCAAGAGGGCCTGTATAAACTTCGGAATGGTAGTTTGTTTAACAGGGTGAGCAAATTGGCACCACACTCGATATTGACAACATCTTTGCACTTTTAACCCACTTTCAAATTCAAACAACAACAAATTAAAACACTTTAATATCAAAATAATAAAGGTAATTGCGGTTCGAATCAGACTATCCTTCTCTCGGATATCTACGCTTGAACAAGTAACTTTTGGACGGATATTTTAAACAGCAATATATGAGAGATACCATCATTCTTGTTATAGTATCCTGTTGAACTGCTGGAATATGATTATATTCAAATAAGATCAGTTTGTCTTATATTGAGATACTATCTTAAAACTTAATAAGTCTTGGTGGAAACATAAAACAGACATAGGTATTTGTTTTAACATTAATAAATTCGTTTACTGGAGACAGTACAAAGCCTACATTCACCAAATTGTTGGCGTAAAAAATGAGCATTAAACAATGTCTTTTTATTATTATAACAATAAAGACTTTTAACAATGGAAGTTTGAATTTAGAAGAATGGCCGGAATTGTAAGTAAATCGTACTCACTTCAAAACATTTGCGTGTCACATATAAAAACATACACATAAAATGAGAAATACCGAGAGAAAACTATAATTGTAATTTATCTCTACAGTATTGTATTACCTCCAAATATTACCCAAAAATGTTTTACAAATGTTTGAATTAAAAATTCTCATACCCTTATGCATTTATACGGTAAGTCCTTGTTGCAAATTGAATTATCGCTCATAAACACCCTAAATTAAACCTATATTGTAAATTTCATATGGTTTCATTGCTTTCGCGGAAATACCTCTACATGTATTATGTGACAATATATAGTATGAAAGAGAATTTCTCTCAAACGTAGGACAAAATAGGTTTGAAGACATGGCATTTTTATTTAAAGACAGAAATGGGAAACAAACACAATTTTATCATTACACTGATTGATATATAGTTTCCATCAAGACAAGATGAATCTACTAACCCTTTCTCGCTGTCTCACATGCTAGTAAGTTATTGAGATAAATGGTGAAAAGTAAGATAAATGATATCGTTAAAAACTCATTCCGCTCTCTTTCTTATCTTGATAAACAATTCTGGGACACATCCGTTTATTGACAAACAAATTATGCACCGTGCATATCCGGTAACGCAGGAATGTGCAAATAACGTAAAAGTAATTCCAAATCTGTGCAAAGCTATTGCCAAACGAATAACAGAAGAAGTAAACTAACCAAACTATTTCATTCTAAATTTAATTTAAAGAAATTTCATAGCGAATACGGCTGTTACGACATTATACTTTAACCAGCATTACAAATTGTCTGGAATTTGTTAACCTTTTGAGATCATTCGTGAGACAGACAAGCTGATTACCGTTTTGAAGGTGACTTTCGTGATTCTTGATTAGAGAATGTCTCCGGTACACCGAATATAAAAATCAAAATCATAAAGCAATATGTACATAATTGGATTCAAAGATATCAACGAAACAAAAAGTCGCCATCAATACGCTAGTCAGGTCGTCATTCTAGGAATGATCTTCAAATGTTAACCTTTTTATGGAAATATTTTTGATGATATTTTATAGTTACTTTTTGGCCAATTCCTGCTTTATTTGCTCATTCCTGCATTATTGGATATACACGGTGTTTAAGCTTTCGTCATTGTGCAATCTGTTATAAATATGTTATATTATCAACCAAAGAAAGGAAGGAAAATTCAGATACTGGTATAACTGGAAAATGTTTATCTAATATATTACAATCTCAATTTACTTAAGTCAAAACACTTTATCTACTGTTTACGCTTCTCTTAGCAGTAATATTCTATTGTTGTTGTTGCTGTTGTAAAGTAATACATAAATCATTGTCTATTTACTTTGTACACATTTCAGCCAATGGTAATTGTTTACACTAATCATTCTTTTAGATATTATTATAAATGATTATACGTGATATACAATGTATTGTAATTTGGATTTACATTTTATATAAATACCAGTATCTTTTCATTGAAAGCAAATACAAAAGTGTCCGTTGCATACAACCGAATCGTATTGATGTCTTTTACATTATTTGAAAACATAACAAAAATGGACAACAACAAAACACTATCAAATAGAACTTTAAACGAAATGTATCTTGTGTCAATAACGCGAGAATAGAAACATTCGTGTCGCGTATCGTTTTTACGTGGCCGCAGATTTTGATAAACATTGTTCTAAAAGAGGTGTTCATATATTCCATTTTATGTCTCTGTTTGGTGTTGTTTGCTACGAACAAGTAATTGTTATTCAATTTTGTATTTTCTTATGATAATTTGACTTGCAAGGTGTTATACTTAATTAACAAATTATAGATACGCTTTTGCAGAATATGTTTTAATATTTGTATCTTAAGAATATAATTTCAACTCGGAGTCACTTTTGTAGCCTGACAAATATAAGAAATTCCTTTTCAAATGAAGCGACTTTGTTAATATCACAACAAATACAGCAAGTATTGAAACTTAATGCATTGTGATCCATATATACCGCGAACCTTAAAATTCAAGTAATTACTGCATTTTCAACAATCATAAAGGAACGTGTCACATTGAAGGTTAAATAATCACCGCCGTATTAAATATCTGTCGATGTTTTACAACATTACACGTTGAAATGTGAATACTGCTTACGCTCGTATTAGAGGGCGTGGACTGTAGCTTTCACTACCGTCAATGCACAGGTTCAATCAAACCGAGCCTTCAACATTCTAGATTTGACTTTTTTTGTCGTTTTTTACAGATTCTTTCATTCTTTCTCTTTTTCATTACTCCCATTATTTGACCTGCAATAAAGTACCATAGTATAAAAGTACGATACAAACGACTTATTAACGTTATCGTTTGGCCTATCCATTTTAGCATACCAAAATAAATAGCAATAAAATCAGTAACTCAATTAATATGAAAACAAAATCGATTTGAAAACAAGAAATTTCATTTGAAAAAAGTTATATAATATTTCATCCATAAATCGATAATTCTATAGTTTTTGTCAATAAACTTTGAAATTATTTCCCAAGTTAAGTATCTGTGTTTTTACGTCTTACAAGTCAGTTGAAAATAGAGTACATTAAGATTGATGTTAGCGTTTAAACCTCCGCTGCTTTAGTCGCGATATTAATTACCAATTTCGGGTCACATTTTATTTTACAAATATAAAGGATTTTTCCTATTTCAGTTTTTAATAGTTTCTTCTGAAGATCAATTTAATTAAAATGTAATATAAAAGTGTGAAAATTTAAGAATAAAAAAATGGAAGAAAAAACACTAAATACATCAAGTAGCAATTCGTATAGAGTTATTTCTCTAGTTATCTTACTACATTTCTCTCGTAATGGAAGTATACTATTAACATATTTATGACATTATCTATAAAGCAGTACGCAACTCAATATAAAAGGCGCCGAGAACTAATTTGCTATTCATGTATTGTCTAGTCTTTTCATAAATATGTCCTACACAGTTTAAGGAAAGCTTTAGAGACTAACGTCATACACTGGAATATTCGCCAGAATATCAAAGCGATCTTATTAAAAAATGCATGTTTGAATATCAAATATGTTATTGGAATATTTGTTCTCTTACATAAAGTTTAGAAGCAGTGTACTACTTATTATTACAAATTTCTAAAAGACATCTTCAAAAAAATAAATAGTTCAAGAATTTGCTTAAATGTTTTATAAAACTTGGTCATAGTTTGATGGTCTTTTCTATTGAACATGTGTCAGAGTTAAATCGTATACCCAACAATTCACTATGTGTTAACTGGAGTGCATATATATTCGTAAAAAAGAGAGAAAATGAGTCCCAAAGGAATACAGAACACGACAAAATCGAAACAGTTGCAGGCCCGGATTGATTGAGCCGGTTCATGGACGGTACTGTCAAGTGCAAGCTACCGTCCACGCCCCTTAGCACTTGCTTAAGCAGAATCTGTAAGTTATCCGCCTAGCTACTGCACTGTCTATCGGGTTGATAAGCGAAAGTTTTCTTGGGTTAACTTATCATAATGACCGGGAAAGGAATAATGATAGACAAACTATATTCAGATGCTCTTACATAAGTTCATTTATTCTGGAGTTTCATATTGTGATGACAGGGAAATGTGTTTTTGGTCTGTGATATAATAGAGAAAGAATATCAAAACGCTTGGCAATTTGATTTATATTCGGGGGCAATGCCGCCTCGAACAAATCTGTTTTATGAATTGAAACTTAGTTGAATTATCTTTGTTAACAATTCTATACAAACAGACGAACGAAATAGAACAGGTACAACAAATCTAGCACAAGAAAATTTGAAGCTGATCTTGAATGCATGTGATTTTCAACGCCAATGTTTACAGAAGACAGTTTGTATGTAACGTCTTTTCCTTAATGATCTTGAAATACAGTCCTCAGCATCTGGCAGTTTACATTAGTAGGCAAATAAAAATGCCATGGTATTTAGGTAATTCAAATGACGTTCACAGACACAAAGATAAAGAAGACATAAAGCTGGCAATTAATGTCCTGGAGCAATAATGAGCCTGACATTCCACTTTGTGATACACGTGACTTTTTATATTGCAGATCAAGTTGATGTGTTGCTATTTCTAAATGTCAGATAACGTTAAAAAAACTGTCTAGGTTGCGTTTTCAATATTCGTTTAAAATATTCAACATGTTTGTTAAAGTTTAGTAACAATATGACAGCATGGTTTTTCATGACCTTATAAATTGTCCAGGGAAAATCATATTTATATTTTATTTGAAAATTAAAGGTGTATGAAGTATTTTAAGAATTTTAGTTTATTGACATAAAACAACTTTTTAAGAAATGAAAATAAATTTCTCTTACTTTGATTAGCTTAAATACTATGTCGTTCACGAATAACAGAGTAACTGCGTGTGAGCACATAATTTATTTGCGTCTCGTTGTTGATGGCGTATTTCTCAATATACATGTACATATCATTACTTTTACGAACAAATTTAAAATTAATGACTTTAAACTTGACTAATTTTAATGCTCCCCGAAGGGAGAGCATAAAGTCGCCGCTTTGTCTGTCCATTCGTTTGTCTGTCCGCATTTTCTTGTCTGGAAAATTACTCTAGAACTACAAGAGGTATTTAACAGATAGATAGATCTCATTATGTAAAAGTTCAATACATAATAAATGTACCTAGGTTTGGAGTTAATCCCCTTTTTCATGTTAACACTTTGACTTTGTCTGGATAATAACTCGGGAACTACAAAAGATATCAACTGGAAAGTACTTTCCTGTGTTCAAAACCAATTCAAGGAGAATCATCTCATTAGGTTTGACTGACTCTTGTTTTAATTAGGCAGCGTTAGAGTAGCCATTGAATGTCTGGCGTCAACAACTCTTCACGTGCATTTTTCCCACGCTCCGAATAAAACAGTCTAAAGTCCATTGTTTTGCTATGATATTGTTGTTTACAACAATTTGCATTATTATAAATTCATCGAACAAACTGCTGACTTATAATATAGCCTAGCTGACATTAGCATTACCCTCGACTGGCTCCTCAGGGCATATACATCCTGCCATCATATTGTGTAGCCAATGACAGTTGCAAAGAGTATGCCATGGTTTGAAAAGTTTAAAGACAAGTTTCAACATTATAAGTGCCTAAAATGAAATACCAAATCAGTTAATTGAAAAATGTACTGTAAATGTCAAAACATATGTAATATGTCGCCACTAAAAGCATGACTTGTTGAGAGATGAGTTTTTTATATTTTGCAAATGCAATGCTAAATGTCAAATAGACCATTTCCTTAGTCTGCTTTATAACACAGTAACAAACGATCCTCAGTACAAAATTATTACATCATTCTTATAAGAGATAAAGTAGTAGTCTGACTGAGTATTGTAATTTTGTATCAAATTAAGGAAATGTTACAAACTTTCCTAATGACATTATACTTGGTGACTTGAATCAAAAAGTGCACATAAAGACATTCAGTACAAGATACTTAGATACTTTCAAATTGATTTTTTTAATAGTATCTAACAGATGCTTCTTTAAATATAGATTAAAAAGTCTTTAAAGAGACTTCTTAAATGTTAAATCGATCTTTGGAAATACAGTCCCGAATTAGCATCATGCAAAATGAAGAAGAATTAAATCATAGCAAATTAAATATTATTTGCGTCAATCATTTTTAATCACCTTAAACTATAATTATATTTAAAATAATGCAAATAAATTTCTTGAACTCCAATACACTAGAATACTTTGCATACTATGCCGTAAATAGCGTTAAGACAACCGAAACACGCACAACCAACAATGAATTTCTACATCTTAGATGGTTAACTACACGTGTGTGCACATAAAATTTGTTATTGCGTTTTGTGCTGTCAATAACAATTTGTATTATTATAAATTTGCCATACAACTTGCTATGGGGCAAGCGCCTCGGATCATTTGACACCGGTAATGGCTCAATAAAACCGAGCCAGAAACAGTTTCATTTTATCCGCTTTGGACTTTCTTTAAGGGTTCTTATTTTCTCTCCCCGTATACCGCCGGCAACTGGTATAACTATTAGTATAAAACATTCTCATCAGAAAGCTTTGTCATCATTATTGCGACGGTTTTACAATATATATGTTAACTGCATGTAAGTACGTTATTACGTACGCCCTATAGCATTTGATAAAAAACATCAAAGTATTATAATCAATCGTTCAGAAGGACTTTATACATAAATGCTTGTATACATTAAAATAAAGTATTATAATTAATCGTTCAGAAGGACTATATAAATAAATATTTGTATACATTAAAATAAAGTGACAAATTTGTATATCTTTGAACACACACCGTAGTGAATATTCTGAAAGAGTACATCCCTCGAGGTCAATGAAAACAATCATGTAAACACGTATTTGTTATGGAATTTCAAATATCAGCCAAACAAAACACAATATTAATAGTTTTATAAGTGTTTCATAATAAAATATTTAAAAAAACCCAGAATTCCTGAAGAACGATCAAAACGACAAAAAACAATGTTGTAGTCTCGGTTTGATTGAGCCTGTTCATGGACGGTAGTGGTAATAAAAAGCCATCGCCAACGCATAGAACTGGTGCAAGCAGAATTCAACGTTTATGCCATTTGAATTAAAAACATCCGCAAATGTTCCTTAAACCATGTAAGCCATTTATTTATGTTGATAGAACATTTGACGTTTATTTTGTCATTGCAACTAAGGATTAAGGAATACAGGTTTCTAAAAGTGTTTTATTCAGATTTGTTTTAAATTTGATTCTGTCAACTAGATCCGTTTTCATAAGCTACTTTTATTCTCTACACTAGATCAATGCTTTGTCAGTTGGAGCCAAAAAAGCTCGAATTCCACTGTCAGATTTTTGACATACTTTTCCGTTCATTAGAAGAAAGCTTTTAGTGGTGACATTTTTTGTAAATAGTGGCATTTACCATACGTTATTCAGGCAAAGGAGATCCAGTGATGTCAAAACGCGTAAAGCTATTTAATTCAAAAATTCTTACATAAAATCACCTAAGGAACATCAAGCGGTCAAAAATGCAAAAAATAAGAAAGTAGTATAGTTTACTCAGATAATTAGAAACGAGTTTTAATGCGAGTTTAGCTTAAAGCGTTGTAATGTTTTTGAACAATGAAAGCGATTGCTTTTGTCTTGAGTAACATAAATCATATCTAAGTATTGTCTACAAGCCCATGACATTTAGTTTTGTCTACTTAAGTTAAGACTGTAACTTACAGACGTTCTTATACTTTGATCATATTTGTGTTATATAACATGACATTTATCTTGAAAGTATTTACATATTTATTTACAATTTCATTCTCAAAAGTGTTTTATTTTAGACTACTCCTACAGTTTCAAAATGTTACTCATAGGCTAAATTATCTAATGATATTTGTATTTAGCCACAATGTTAAAAACGCGTAGATTCTGCATGGAATATTTCTTAGGGATTGAACATTTAAATAACAAAAGTTTCCTTATGCTTAGTTCTAGTTAATAAGGTTTCTTTATTCATAGTTGTATGTTAATGTAGAAAAAAAACTGATTACAAACGAGACTATACTCGAATAGCAAATGTGTTTCTGGCACCAATTTTATTGGCATGCATAAGTCTACATCAAAATGTAGTAGATTGATCTACTAAAAGATTCAACTTGAAATGGAGAAATATTTCTGTGAGGAAGATATGGTTTTGAACTCTGAAGCAAGTTGATAAACGTTAAAAATGTTCATTTTAAACTTGTGTACATTTTGGCATAATTACACTCTTCCTATTATATGGTTTCTTTTTGTGGTCCTGATTAGCCGAATATTGATGATATTCATTCCATGAATGTATCTATGCAAATGGAATCTTCATTTCTAGATTAAATGAAGTTCTGGGAAGAATTGTCTGTCCCTAGGGGGCAGTTTAACAAAATTAATCTAAATTGTTGAGAATTGAATACAGCTTAAGCCGGTACTTGAAGGCGTGCAAAATATTACACACGAAGATACTCAACATTAAGCGACTCTCAATCCAAAACTGTTTATTTGTACTCATTACTCTAAAGGGATCTTCGCTTTGATGAACTTTTTTTAAAAAAGCAATTTTAAGTTCTGTGAGGCAACTTCAAAACGTTCCTGGGCTTTCGAAACCAGTGTTTGTTGAAAATTGAATACAGTTGCTGGGCCTTCAGAATCAATGTTTGTTGAAGACTTATTACTGCTTAAGACAGTACGAGGGGTAAGCATGTCCCAAACTTTCATGAACAAACGGAATAAAACCAAGTCAAGTATTTTTTAGTTTATTCTCACTTTCAAATTTTTATTGTTTTAAATAAATATTTTACAACATGCATATAGAGAAGTAAAACAAAATCGTTGCGTTCATTATTTGTATGAGTATATAAAATGTATTTGCTTTAAACACCTCTTTGAAATATATTAAATGTTCAAAATAAGCTTAAAGACAATTTTCTGCACACACGTTATCAATTGCACTGATATTCGTGATGTTTCATACTTCCATACTCAATATATGGAAAAAGTTCGAAATGTTTCATCGTTACGCAATCACTAGTAATGAGGATTTTTATAAGTCTTCGAATATCATCTTGGATTTCCCATAAAATATGTCATTACCACGTACACCTATAATAATTGATAAAATGTCATCTTAGAAGAAACAATGTTAATGACTTTATAACGTATATACATGCATCATTAACATATCTTATCAAAAATTGACCTAGCAATCTTTAAAGATATACTATGTTCATCCTTGAATAAAATGTCACGGAAGATTATTGAAATCTATGAAATTCTTACTGAATATGACTGTCTAATTTGAATAAAAGAATGAATAAACTATATATTGGAAGCTGCGTTCACTATAACAGGACAAGTCAAGTGTGTCCTTTCTGAAAAAATGATAATTTTAAATGAAACTTATATTTATAGAGACTTATTGTGACCACCTATAGTGTTTTAACAGAACACATACTTTGTATTAAGTAAAAACATTACAAAGAGACAGAATAGAAATTTTCAATATTTTCTAAAATCAAATTTCAGCATAGTAAATATTTAAAAGGGTACATGGAATTTACTTATGAGTTCATCTTCTAAGAAAAAGATTTGAAAATTTTAGTAAAAATCGAATACGTATCAAACCATGAAGTCATGGACATAATATAATAGAACAGACTATAGAACTGTTAAAACCGAAAAAAATTGATTTTGTCACCAATGTAGAGCCGAGCCAGTTTGCACATTCATGCAGTCTGACCATTCCCTGTCTATAATGTTGGAAGATCACATTTTGTATTTCAAGATTGAAATTTTTATACTTTGACAAAACTGTTCCAATTTCCAAGCGTGGTAGATCCTTTTCACTATTTCAACAGTGGACAAAATTCAACCGAAAGAAAAGTCAGATGTACTTCACTTTGTTTCTTTTAAATTGGATTTTTTTACATGACTGACAAACATAACATTTCATTAGCAGATTTGCGTAACAATAAATACACAGCCAAGTGTAATCATCGACTAGACAAATTACCACCTTTGCTCTATAATAAACATTATAAATCTTGTGTTATTTGACTCTTTTCCTAGTGTGATTATAGTGCAGATGTGATTAATTGCTAAGACTTATATCTGTGTCGAAACCTGAGGTTTTCCTCTACCAGTGAACCTGGAAAGTCGCCATATAACATATACTGTGTTATTGCGACGCAAAATTAAAAAAAACACGAGATTTAATATACAGACATATTTTCTTCTCTATATTTATTTTTACATTGCTCTGTTTGATTTGGGTAAAATATTTAGAGAAGTCAAACAGTTTCTGATAGTTTGTTGAATATATGTTGGAAGATGCCCCTCATTTCACAATTTGAAATAGATAGCAATATAACTTCTTCTGACGGTATAAATAACTGATGCGCAGAATATGTTTTCTTTATCATAATAATGCAATCAATTTGAAATAATAAAATAGAGAAAATAAGAATCCCTAAAGAAAGCCCAACATACATATATGTTCGAAAATAAGGACTCGTTAAGTGTGAATCGAATTTTAAGGCATTTTTTTCAAGCATTGAGAATTGAACCAGTAAATATTTTGACCTTTGTAAAGCTGACTGCATTGGCATATAAATAAATAAACTGTGTTTAACATTTGTTCTTAAGTTTGTCTAGAAAATCATTAGCTTTGAATGATTGCACGTTAACATTTAAATAGATATTAAGGCAAACGGAAATGATATTTTACTGAGAAAACAGAGAAGAAAAAAAAGAGACATGTTGCTTAAATACTTTTCGACTTCTTTGTTTACCAAAGAAGGACCTTGATTGTACATTTGTGAAATGCTGTTTTCCTTGAGAGCGATAATATCCACAGGTTCTGTTTTACAATTTGTATGTGGTTTTTACAAAGTCGTATAAAATGTTGATGTTAGCACACTACATAATATACTTAACCAAACTTTGAATTGTCCAAATGTAACGTGATTTACATATTCAGTGGACATGTATGATCTGTATTATCCTGTTTGGTGTCCTGTTTGGCTCCTTACCTGTGGTTCTGTGTCGCTAAGTTATGTTCGAGGATGCTTTTTTTAAATGCCACACTTCCTTTAAATGTTATGCTTATTTGCTCTCACTTCTGTTTTAATAATATGCTTTGAGTATGTTTTCAGGATGAATGTGGCTCTTTCTTATACTTAATATAGCATGTGGTTTACACAATGTGGTACAAAATGTTGATGCTAGGCACGCTATACAATATCCTTAACCAAATTTTATAATATTCGAATGTTACCTGATGTACATATAAATTCAAGATGACATAAATTGGTACTAGAACATCAATTAAATTGAACTGTAGTGCTAAAAGATGTTCTACAGTTATAATCTGACCTACCTTTTCAAGTGCGGAAATAAGTAATTGACAAACATACGTCGGATATGCTTCAACGATGAAATTTACCCTAACACTAAAGGAATACTTCTGTGAAATATATTAATATATTGTACATTTCAACCTACGTAAGTCAATGCAAAACACAATATTTATTAAAGCAGAGATGTTTTAGCAATGAAAATAAGAACAATTTGTTAAATTATAAACATTATTTTTATTTATTCTGTTCATTAGAAATATCAAAAGGTGCGACATCTTTCCTGCACACTAGTATACGCTGGAAGTATTGTACGCAATGGACACAGTAGTATAATATAACCGTTACAGTGTGTGTAACTCGAATTGCACAGTATAAGTTAATTTTATGTGTTCTGTTTCATTATCATAATAAAGCTGTCCATGCAAAAAATGTAGTATAAAGAAATAAATAGTTAAGATTGATATATCATCTTATCTTTTGTGATTCATTTCTAGTGGGAAACGTGCACATTTCAATTATTATGATTAATAACAAAAATGTTTCAGTATGCTACAGTTTGTAGCAGCAAGTAAAGGTGTAAAAGGAAAACATGTGTATGAAAAGTAACCTTTTACCCTTTCATGAATAAATTCATGACATGAGAACATTATGTCTGCTTCACGAATGATCAAACGGAGCGGTTAGATCGATGAGACAATTCTGTAATATTTCTCAATTTCTTTTTTGACTAGATACGCGGATAAATGATCTCATTTTATGATAGTCAACTCTTTTAATGTTTATCTGGTTTGCATGTTTCATTTATGTCGCATTGCGTGAAAAATTTAAGGATTAGCAAACATAATTTTAATTAGTAGAGTTTTTATGAAACAACAACATCAAAAGACATACTAATTGTAAAGATATTCTGAGCTTTGTATAGAATAGGTAGTCATTGCATAGAACGTGGAACTACGAAGGTCCCAAAACGACTTGTTTTCGTTAGGTTTTGATATATGTAAATCTTAATTTTGATAATGAGCCTTTTTTGTTGGTTAATTTGTATGTGAACATATTTAAAGGTTATAAATAATTGAAGGTTTCATGACTAAATGTCATTTAAACACCAAAATGATACGAAATAGTACTCATTATTACCTGGGTTAAAATAATAAGATTTTAAATAAAACAGGACACATATTTATCTTGAAACAACGTTAAAGGAAATAATTTAGGAGTTTTAAATAGCAAAGAATGTCATTTTAACAATGTCACTTTCTAATATTTTAAACTTTCATTTACGTAACTGGCCAAATGTTAGGTTCAAAATCATAAAAATTTGGTATCTTACCTTTGAATTTTTTTTATATATATATTACCAAAAGCACCATTGTAAGTTAAACGTAACTATTCAATGTTTGTTCTTTGTCAAAAAGATTAAAGATATAATAGTGCACGTTTGAAATTAAAATTGCTTTTTATGTAATAAATTATTATATATGAAACGGCCATCATACATTATTTTATTAAATACAACTTCATACAGACGTTTTAGTGACTTACTGTAACACACATCATGCACATAGGACCATATGAATTTGTAGTGAACTATGTATGGTGTTTAACCGTATTCAAGATTTGTTTGATTCCCAATATGTTTTGAGTACTATAACCTTATTTCTATGACCGAAACTAATAAGAAATCAATTTCTAAAGGGAAGATATATTGAAACATCGTTTCCTTCAGAATAAAGTGAATTGGGTTAGTCCTCGGCGAAAGACCACGATTATTTAGAACTTATAAAAGTAATGTTGTGAAAAATTTTGATAGAATTCGAGGGGTGTTTTTATCTTAAAAAAACAATTATATAAAACTGAAACACAACACTGCATGTCAATTTAATCTTTATTATTTTCATTTGATTTTACGGCGCAATAACACAAATAATGTCATATGGCGCCGAAATAGGAAATATGATTTTGACAAACCTCGGTTGTTATAAACATAAAGCAACACTAGGGGTCAAAACAACCACACTAGCTGGAGTTTATTAAATCATACATTCCAGTGAGTCCATACCATTTCTACGCCTCTTTCAATCGCTTGGCTACAATTCCGGTGCCTCAACACTTCAGAAAACCCCTCAACCACTTACTATTCAGGCATATTTTTCCTACAAACATTTCATTTTTTTAGAATAGCAAAATGTTTATCTGAAAGGTTAGCCTAGTGTCTATACTATTGAAATAGAAAGGGCAAGCCTAACATCGCATTAATAAAGTTGTGTAACAATAATTACAAAACTAAACACTATCATCAGCCAAACAAACTGCCACTTTTGCTAGATAAAGGATACTATTAGCCTTGTGAAAATGGAAACGTTTCCAAGTTTGATCATAGGACGGATGATAATTTATTTAGAATATGACTGTTTATTTGGAGATATAAAGTTGTGCATAAGGAACTCCTTCTGGTTATATTATGCAATATATATTAAACAAATGTTTGAAATATCCATATTCAATTTAAAAAAAACAAAGTTAAAGCTATTTAGAAGTAATCATTGTTTTAAATTCAAACAAATTGTAAGTATTAAAGTATAGTATAGCTTAATGAAAGGATTGAAAAATGAGTGCTTTAATCTGTGCAAATTGCTATCTCTTCTTTCCCGTTTTCTTTTCTTACTTAAAAATACTAAACTTGTTAAATCAAAAGTAATCGCTCATGTAGTAAAACATGTTACTGGACGTTATACGTGAGTGTAATTCGAGTTGTACTAGATAAGTTGACTCTGTGTGTGCTGTTTAATTATCATTTTTAAGCGGTCTAGACGAAGATTCTTGTACATAAAAACATATAATTTGCGTTGGTATATCAGATAACCTTTAATGATTTATTTATATTTTGAAATATGTACAGTTCCATTGATATAAATACTAACTCGTCTGTTACTCGGTGATATAGTTTATTACAACAAGTGATGGCATAATTAGATAACCTTTGTATGAATAGTAACTTTTGTCCCTTAATAAAAATACTACAAATAAAGCCATGGCATGACAACAAATAATTCTGTTATGCAAAGAAATCAAACGGAACGGGTAAATCAATCAGCACATTCTGTAATATCTCACAATTTACTTTTTTACCAGACACGCGAATACGGCAACGCCTTTAATGACTGCCCACGCTTCAAATATTAATGTTGCATTGTATCAAAATGCATTGAGCAAAGTAAGCATTTGTATTAATCTTTTTTTCTTATCAGAAGAGTTTTAATTTTAAGAAAATCAAGTCACACTTTTGAAAGAAATAATACGAAATTTATATTGAATAAGAAAGTAAATGGAAAACAGTTGAAACAATGATACGTTCCTAACTGACTAGTTGGCTTAAGCTTTGTTATAGAAGAAGACTTTGATGCTTCAATTTAAATGTTCTGTTGATTTATTTTGTTTGTAAAATATCTTATCACAATTTGATATTCAATCTATTAATTATAAATACACGACGTGCTTGTATCTGTGACAATATTCCACCTCATCATATACATATTTGCATGATAAAGCAGGAAATGTTTATAAATGGAAAACCTTATTTAGAATATAATTTGCAAACCGATGCCAATATGTTGCAGAAAGCAATTATCTTTGCTTTGTTTTTTCTTGATTTATGTATGCACTATGCCGTTTAGAGTCTGGTTCTCTGATATTAGATATGAAATTAGCATGAAATAATTACAAACTTTATAACGATATTACTGTATGATTAATTTACATAAAAACACATAGATTAAAAATACGTATTATATGACAAAATGCCACTAAATGAGCAATAGAAATGTCAATTCATTATTTAAAATGATATCAAATTTGAAATTCGAAATAAAACAGTAGAAGGCCCCCAATTGTAAAATATAGAATCATTTTATCAAGACAAAGAAGAATGATTTAAACAAGCGTAGATATTTCTATTTGACTTTGCAAGACTGAAAGTGAATGATAGAACATATTTTGGGGCCAAAAATTTTGCTTTTTTATCTATCTGCGACATGTCTGTCAGTCCCTCATTGGACAGAATATTGCTAAAATGCCTGTGCAATAGCGTTTATTTTATATATCGCCTGCTAGTCATAATCAGAATTGATTGTTAAGCAGTATAATGTAGATGTATATATATATATAACATTACTAAATAACTTACAATAGATAAAGGGGCGTCCGTGGCCGAGTGGTTAAGGTCGTTGACTTCAAACCACTTGCCCCTCACCGCTGTGGGTTCGAATCCCGACAGGGACTTTTGATTCTTTCATGTTGGTCAGCTATCCAGCTAGGTTACGGAACGTCGGTTGTTCTACTCAGGTACCCGTTTGTGCCTGAAATTATGCACGGAAGGGCACCTGAGGTCTTCCTCCACCAGTAAAGCTGGAACGTCGCGATATGACCTATACTGTGTCGATGTGACGTAAAACCCAAATCAAACAAACAAAACAATAGAAAATTAGTCGCTCAAGTTTAAATTTCAATAACGAGTCTTATATGGTTAATTATAATGATTTTGTGTGTTCAGAAAATTGGTTCTGTCTTCCAATATGTTTTAAGGTAAGTTTATGAACAAAATATTCGTATTTCGGCGAGCAGAACGACTGATTGCAAATCAATCACTACTAATATTAACTAAGAGTGAAATAAAATAAACTATCGTTTTATTTATTTATTTATAAAATTATTTATAAATTTATGTATTTATGTATTTTTGTTTGTTTTCTTTTTCAGCAGTTTCATATCATATACCCCTATATGCATCTGTGTCTGTTGTAACAAAAAGCCTTGAGTGATGTAATCTACCTAGCCGGGTGTGTAATGTTTTGTTACTGTATTGTAATATTTCGATTGGATAGTACAATCTGCATTAATCATTGATACGTAAACGAAAAATATCTTCATCATGCATTTGCTCACTTATTTAGTTATATTTAGTTAAACATTTTGTTATGTGCAGCTGTATCAATACAAGTTTGCCAGTAGCAATAAATTATCGGTAACATATTAGACAATCGCTGTCTAGACAAATCTAAAATTTTAAAAGGGAATAAGCTTTACCTAACTATATGTGTAGAGTGTTTGTGATCAATTTTGTAAACAAATCATAAGAATAAAGTTCATTATCTTAGATAAAATGGTTTTGCTGTATGTGTTTCTGTAGTTCTAAATATATCATTCTTTAGTATGTTTACAAAATTAGATGCCTTAAAATAATTAAATAAAAGTTATTATTAGATGATAATTCGACTGTGATTGTTTTGTCTGTATATTTTCTTCACGTCATTTTTATAATCAAGGAATTTTGTTAATACTTGGGCGATAATTTATAATCAGGGGTATTTGATGTTTCAGATGACTTCTTTTGGTGTACGTTTCAATTAATCTCCAAATTAAAAGCTTCGCTTCTTTAGTAATAATCAAACATTTAAAAAATTGTTTTTTATAAAGCAATATCTCACATTAAATAATAAATAAGTAATCAGAAACTTAAATATTTAACTTATGACTAGTTTATAACAGGAACCATAATTGTGTTTGATATGAAACTAAATGCTGCTTTGTTTAATCAAATGATAAATCATTTAATTCAATACGATTGTTCGAAGTGAGCTGGCAATGTGCTTACGTAAATCCGTTTTCTTTTTATTTTGTGCACTTAAAAATTCAATCCATGATAATGTTCATTTATACAGTTAATTTTATGTAAATAATATATTATCATTGAAATAAAACAAAAAAAAAAAACAAAATGTAAAAACAATAAACAAAACACTAATAGCATTCAGTAATACCACACTGTAATGTATTTTTTCAACGCTATACGTATGTAGTCATATCCGCCTTGCATTTAATTTTAATGTGGTGACAGTCTTTTAAATATATTTTGAATTTTATAAGAAATTGTTATGTTGGAAAATGTCCCTGCATGAACCGTACGTTTACTGTATTCTTTACATGATGTACGTCTAAAACAAGCAAACTAGTTTAATATATTATGTGATCTTTATAAATGCAATGATTCATGCTGGCCTTCCTAAAATTCATAAAACTTAACTCATGCCATATGCTATAACTATAACTTACTTTATACTAAAGTTGCTTGATATCATTGAGATTAAGATCTCATTTTGTTCATTTCTATACAAGTTTATTCTTTCCTTTATTTTATTAGATTAAAAAAACACCTGAAAACAAATTACAAAGACAGGAAATCATTCAATCTAAGCGACGCCATTCAGTCTTTCTTACAACAAGAAAATATTCTGTCGATGATTTATTTTCTGATCCTAAATTTCCCATGAACAATGCAGGCACGATTTAACACAATTTGTGATTAAGACGGATGTTGCGATTTTCGTAGGAAAAAAAATTGTTGGGCGAAATTGTGTTATACTGCGAATGAAGTATGACACCTGATATAATGTTCTTCTTTGAATTAAATATATAGTACTCACCTCGCTGTCCACAATGACACGATTTTAAGATTGTTTAAATTGAATGTTGTATTTTGCTGAAAAGTATAATTTATTTTGTATTTATTATCTTATTTCATTTTATTTATTTATTTGTTTATTTAAAAGCAAGTAACAGTTGCAATCGGATGCAATTCAATCAAAATCATCAGATCAGAAAATTAACAACTAAGTAAGAAATCAATTTATTTAATCAATGTTTACTTAACTGAAGTAACAAAATGCATTTTTTTCATTTCGTTGTTGCCTTGCAACGCATTCGAGTTTCCGTAGATTAGTTGCCGATGTATTGTCAAACTTTGCGCAGAAAACAAGCAGAAACATACGTTTTTATGATATTTGTTAAGACTTTTGAATTGTGACGTTAGTTCCGAGTTTGTTATTGTGTATGTCTTTTCATCTGTAGTATGCATTTTAGAGGAATATACTATAACAATATTTCGGACATATATCGGTGATTTTACACAACCTTTTTGTTGTTCAATGAGTAATATTTTTGCGATGTCTTAATACCGTTGTGTTTGTTTTTCTGTTTTCATATTATCCGGAAACTTTTAAAACTTATTTTTCAGAAATTTCTATGAGAATATTAAAAGCAATGTGGACCTTTAAAAACTATTTAAATAATAATTGATTGAATGCATGAAGTACATGTAACAATTCCGCCTTTAACACACGAGCAAATATCTAATTGAAATAAGCTCTAAATAACACTCCGCTTTTACATCTAACCGTGACCAAATACGAACTCATTTTTGGTGACGTTTCACACAGCCAATCATCTGCGAGCTTTCATAATTTTGAAAGCGATGTGGTTTCTTATTAAAACCCTGGAAAAACAAAACTGAGTAGGTAATTTGCACGATTTCGGGAACAAAAAAATGGCGATGTCCATACAGCCGACAAGTAAACAGGCAAAACAATCTTGCCCATTAAATATTGACTATTTTCAAGTTAATTTGTTAAAAAATACATCACACCCCTTTTTTAATCTAAAAAAAATCAACAATATGTTTAACTTCCACGGATTAAGGTATTTTAATACTTCTTTTAATGCCTATGTAAAAACCAGTTTGATTGCAAGGCTAAAAATAGCTTATTCGGGAAATCCGAATTTTAAAAAAGGCAAAACATATACGGTCGTCATCAGATTTACATAAAAACAATATGAAGATCTGAATTTTAGTCAATTGGAATAAACGAGTAAATATGTTTTATATCTTATAACTTGAAAGTTTAAGCATTGCTTTTGAGATATAAAAAATGCTTATCGCATCATTTGATAAGATGTACAAAATTCTGAGAAACAGTTCAGCTTGAATCTAGGAAATAAATAACAATGTATTTGTTTTCTCTTTTGATTGTCTTTCGTATGTATATTTTTATTTTCCTTCTCATAAAACCTGTGTGGATTTATACTTCTTTGGATTAAAGTGAGCATGTTTCTGTCTGCATTTCATAGGGAGGGGCTTAGTTAAAAATTTTAAACAGTATGAAATAAAAGAAATGAAACATTTATCATGGTGTAAAGCTGTATGTTTACACGGTAATGAACACGTGTTGATGTTTATATTAACATTATTTTTATTACTGCAGAACGGTGTTTGGTGTCAAATGTCAATGTCAGTTTAGCCTTTAATGGCGTTTCCTTGTTTCAAATTAAACTAAGACTGTTGGAGCTCAAATATAAGTGCATGTGGAAAAAAATATCAAGAGTACTTCCCAGAAGTTGCATGTACAAAATCAAGCTGAATGATTAATTTTTATTCTCAGACTTGGGTTCGCACACGGAAAACATCAGAACTAACTTTAAACTATTCACTTTGTAATTTGCAAACGGAAAACAAATGTTTTGACGTTCTGTTTTGAGTTGATCAGATGCATTTGCTGCAATATATTAATTTATTTGCTGTGACATTTTTTTCTGGCCCTTCTTGATCTCTGAATCAAGAAATTAAGTATTTAATATTGAATACCACTTAAGACTGTATAAAGGCATGACGGATGTTGAATCTTTCTCCTATTCCTTATGAACGCACTCAATCAAATATAAGTCTGCAGTTTTCATGTAATTTTGTTTTGTTTCCTTGCTTCAGAGGAATCGTTTATTTCCAGCTTTTTAATAAGGGCAAAATGACTTTTTCCATTTTACCTAACAAAGAAACAAACTTCCGCCTGATTTTTTATAGTGAAGAGGTGTCACAAAAAGTGTCAAACGACGTGTATAATGGACAGCATACTCTGATTATTACTTTATAAACCATGTATTGTTCGTAACAAACCCTAAAAGAGAAATATAATTTTTTAAATAAAAATTATTCATAATGAAATTCTAAATAATAATTATAGCGTACATATATAAGGCAAATGACATGTCGTGGTATTAAAGTAATTGTAATGCTGAACAACAGAGAAGACATAAAAGTGCCCTTAAATGGTAAAATATATGCAAAAATACCATTGTGTCAAGATCTATAGATATGCATTCTAAAATATTTCATCTATTGAACGACGATGTATTTCAAAATCCGTAAGTTGATTCCCTGCCTATTCGGAACTAACAGACATATAAACTATCGATTTATTTATTGCATAATCAATGTAGCGTTTTGACAACATTGTTATAAATTTAAACAATGTAAAATCAAGATATGAGATTTTAATTAAATGCATACACTTAAGGTGAAGTAAATAAAAAACATTGAATTTCCAAATTTCACCTCTTTCTTATTTAATGTGTCTCCATTTAAAGTCGATATGAATATACTGTGTAAAAAATACAGAAAACAAACAAACAATTATTTATGTTTTGTATATGCCAATTTCTGACGTAGCTATAGCCCAGGTAACAAGCTATAAGTTAGTATCAGATTTATTAAGTGACAATTATAATACAATATTTTATGGTTGCTTCTGTTTCATCACTATTATTGGGATTGCAATTGTAACCTTAAGTTAAATTCAACGACATAAGATATGCTGTTATTTTGAAAACAGTGAGAAGAAGATTATTCTAAAATCTTTGTAGTATTTTAACTCATGAGGAAACGATTATGAATGATTAATATTTGTAACAATATGTATGAATCTTTTGTCAGATGTAAACAAGGCAAAATAGTACTGTCATCATTTAACTGTTTATGTAATAATGTGCATTATTAAATGCTAGACCTCTAGATATCAAACATTCAGAAAAAAATAATAATGCAGTTGATAGCTATTTATTCAGAATGTACGCATTTTAATGTCGTAACAGATCTGGAAAAAAACCAGATATTCCTTGAGAACAATATAACAACTTAAATGTGAATATTGCACACAAAGTTTAATTGAACATATTCATGTGAGATAATGAAAGTGCAATATTTCTCAAAGAAATGAATTTCTATGGTATTGTGGTGAATGATGTAATTTGTAATATATATTATCGTATTTTTTTCAATATCTTATTAGGCAGCGATTTCAAGTTGGTATAAGTAGTAAAACTGCTGAAACTAACAAACGTAAATCAAAAATGTAACTCTTGTTCGTCCCGTTTTTGATGTCTTCTTACATGTATCAACAAAGCTCTGACTAATAAGATATTTAAACAACTCATTGCAGTAGCTACTATTTATGTGAGGATATTTAGTTTGAAAAAGAAGATCTCTCAAAAAGTAGGAAAATCAGTTTGAAGGCATGACATTTTGATTTTAAAAAAGAAAAGGAACACAAACACAATATCGTCAGTAAACTGATTGATATATAGTTTCCATCAAGACAAGATGATTCTACTAACTGTTTCTTGGTGTCTCACATGCCAGCAAGATATTGAGATAAATGTTGAAAGAAAGATTAACGATATCGTTCAAAACACATTCTGTTCTCATTCTGATCTAGATTAATTATTCTGGGACAAATCAGTCTATTGAGAAACAAATTACAGCTTTTGTGGACGGTAGCTTGCATTTTCCAGTTCCGTCCATGAAAAGGTTCAAGCAAACCTAGGTTTAAACACTTTTGTAATTTTTTTCTGTTTTGGGCGTTCTTTAGAGGTGTGTTCCCTATTTTATTAATGCCGCCATTGACCTGTATTCATCATAATAATTAAATAAGAATACAAACGACTTACTATCGCTACAGTTATAAAATATAAAGGACTGTTCAGTTTATTAATTATATCTTCTGAAGATAAATCTTATTAAAATGTAATAAAAATGTAAAATGTTCAGTAACAAATATTGAAGAAACAAAACAACTTCATCAATCAAATTGAAAATACAAGTAAAGTGATTTCTCTATTTCAGTTACTACTTTTTCTTCGTAATAGACGTGCACTATTAACATATCTATTACATTATGTATGAGGCATTACGCAACTCTTTGTTAAATGCGACAAGAACTTATTCTCTATTCAAGCATTGTCTAGTCTTTTCATTAATATGTACTACAGCAGAAACTTAAGTATAAAGAAAGCTTAAGGGACTGGCGTCATACACTGGAATATCCGACAGAACATATTAAAGCAAACTAATTAAAGAAAACTGCATGTTTAATATCAAATATGTGCTTGGAATTTTTGTTCTCTAACATCATGTTTAGGAGAAGTGTAACTATTATCATTACAGACGACTAATACAAATCATAGTACAAGAATTTGCAAATATGTTTAATATAAATTGTGTCATAGTTTGAAGATCTTACTATTTAAAACATGCCAGAGTTAAATCGTATACCCAACAATTCACTGTGCGTTTACTGGAGTGCAGGTATAATTTATCCAAACTCTAGTTACCGCATTGTTTGTCGAGGATAAACATAAAGGATGCTCGTTGATTGGATACATTTTCCTAGGGTTTACTTGTTATAACAACAAGGAAAGGAAAAATGATAGAAAAATAATATACAGGGCTGCGTTTCATGGAGAGTCCTAAGTCTTAAGTTTGTCTTAAGATAAAAATTGTGTCAATTTTGCATTTCAAAGAAAGTCTTTAAAAAGGTCCTAACTTATGACGCCTATACTTATGACCAAAAACAGTCCTAAGTCTAGGAGTGTTTTAAAGGTATCTTAAGATTGTCCTAAGTCAAAACCACTCCAAAATCAAACAACTTTTTGTTGAATTTTGTTTTGAAAACTATCTAGAATGATAGATAATGGTCTAACTAAGAAAATAAATCCGAACTCCAATATCTTTAATTCAGTCATTAACGCTGTATAGACGTTTAAGAGTTGTTTTCATGACGTCACAATGCAGCGCCAGATATCGCGTGCAAAACAAGACATATCTATAAATAATAATATTACTGTGCGCTGTACAGTTGCATAGCAAGCAAGGGGGTTCGTAACCATTTTCTTTACTATGGAATTAAATAAAACGGTTATTTTATCGTTTTTCGTGAAATATGGTATATAGTTTCACTCAACATGATAAGAGGGCAATACATTACTTTTTATACTTGCTATAATCAATTACATAGTAAATCCAATCCGGGATTCTGCGCGTGCCATTGTATTTTGTAACTTTTTTCAGGTGAGCGAATTGGTCTTAAGTCTTAAGTTTAAGACAAAAGATAGGACAGTTACTTGAAACGGTTTTAAGTGCAAAAACGTTTTCTCCTAAAGTTGGTCATAAGTCCTAGGATTTAGGATTAATTTAGGACTCTCCATGAAACGCAGCCCTGATGCTCTAACATTTGTTCATTTTTTCTGAGGTTTCATATTATGACGACAGGGGAAGTGTTTTTATTTTTGGCTATGCTACAAGTTACATGATACTTCTTTATCTACAGTAATAGAATTACCTCTATAATCTTTCTAAACAGACAAAGAAATGAAATAGATGAGTTACAACAAAATTAGCACGACGAAATGTGAAACTGATCTTGAATGCATGTAATTTCAACACCAGCTTTTTACAGAACACGGTACTTTTTTTATAATGTCTTTTCCTTAATGATCTAGAATTACTGTCTTCAGCATGTGACAGTTTACATAAGTAGGCAAATAAAAATGTCATGGTATTTAGGTAATTTACGTACACAGACAGAAAGATAAAGAAGACATTAAGCTGGCCATAAATGTCCTGGAGCTATAATGAACCTGACATTCCACTTTGTGATACACGTGTTTTTTTTTATTGCAGATTAGGCTGTGGAGTTGCTATTTCTTAATGCCAAATAACGTTTAAAAATCTGTCTAGGTCGCGGTTTCAATTATATTCATTTAAAATATATACATGTACGATTGACTGGAAATGTAACAATATGATAGCATGGTTACGTTTTGAGAGTTACATAAAAAAATCATTACCTAATAAATTGTCAAGGAAAAATCATATTTTATTTGCAAATTAAAGGTGAAAAAACCTGGATAAATGTTGAACAAAAGTTAAGAATACTTTAAAATACATCAAATGTATGAGGTATTTTAAGGATCGGTTTATTGACGTTTAACAACATTTGAAGACATCAAAATAAATTTCTCGAATTTCGATTTGCCTAAATACTAGAATTTATTTGCGTCTCGTTCATGATGGCATATTTCTAGATACACATATCATTACTTTTAAGAACAAATTTAAAAGATACACCGAAATGATGACTTTAAACTTGAATAATTTTAAAGGTCTCCGAAGAGAGAGCGTATAATCGCTGCTCTGTCGGTCCATTCGTATGTCTGTCCGCATTTTCTAATCTGGGAAATTACTCTGGAACTACAAGAGGTATCAACAAGACATATTATAGGTAGATAGATCTCATTAAGTAAAAGTTCAATGCATAAGACATGAAACTCTGCCATGCCTAAGTTTCGAGTTATTGCCTTTTATCATGTTTACACTTTGCACTTTGTCTGGGGCATAACTCGGAAACTACTACTTTTCTGTGTCAAAAACCAATTCGGGGAGCATCATCTCATCAGGGTTGACTGGCCCTTGTTTTAATTGTGCAGCGTTTGAGTAACCATTGAATGTCTGGCGTCAACAACTCTTAACGTACGTTTTTCCCGCGCTTAGAATTAAATAGTCTACAGTTCTTGGTTTTGCTATGATACTGTCTTTTATAACAATTTGCATAATTATAAATTCATTGAACAAATTGCTGCCTAGCTGACATTAGCATGATTTGCGCCTCGGGTCATATATATCTCATCCAGGCTTCATTCCTGTATAATACATCCCTTCAGCACCTTGTATAACCGATTTTTTACTTTTGTCACAGTTTCAATGAGTATGCCATAGTTTCAAGACAAGTTTCAAGATATGCGTAACTAAAATGAAATAACAAATCAGTTAATTGAAAAATGTACTGTCAAAACTGTCAAAACACATAATATGTCGTCCCTAAAAGCATGTCTTGTTGAGAGATGTTCTTTTTATATTTTGCAAATGCAATGCTAAATGTCAAATAGATGATTTCCTTTGTCTGCTTTATAACACAGCAACACACGATTCTCAGTACAAAACTGTTACGTCATTCTTTTAAAAAATAAAGTAGTAGTCTGGCTGATTATTATAATTTTGTATCAAAGAAAGGAAATGTTACAAACTTTCCTAATGATATTATACTTGGTGACTTGAATCAACGTAATAAAGGAGTGATTAAGGAGATAAGAAGTGTACATAAAGACACTCAGTACAAGATATTTTCAAATTTCTATTTCTAATAGTATCTGACAGATGCTTCTTTAAATATAGATTGCAAAGTCTTTGAAGAGAATTCTAAAATGAATCGATCTCGATATGGAAAAATAGCCCTAAATTAGCATCATGTAAAATGAAGAAGAATCAAATTATAGCAAATTAAATATTACTTGCGTCAATCATTTTTAAACAGCTTAAATTATACTTAAATTTACTATAATGCAAATAAATTACTTGAATTCGAATAGACTGAAATACTTTAAATACTATGCGGTAGATAGCCCGAAGACAACCGAAAACTTCTACATCTTTGACTACGTGTGTACAAAACATTTGTTATTGCGTTTTGTGCTGTCAATAACAATTTGTATGATTATAAATTTGCTATACAACTTGCTAAGTGGCAAGCGCCTCGGATCATATGTATCTTATTCAGGCTACACTGGTAATTGCTTTGTCATCCTTATTGCGATGTTTTTACGATATACATGTTTATTGCATGTAAGTCATTGATTATAAGCTGCAACAGAAGTTAAAGAGTGAAAATTACAGACATGCTTAAATTTGGTGTCTTTAAAAGAGACAATGTAAGGTGCAAAATATAGTACGCCCTAGAGCCTTTGATAAAACACGTCAAAGTATTAGAATCAGTCGTTCCGAAGGACTTTATTAAGAAACACTCGTTTACATTAAAATATAGTACAAGACAAATTTGTACAATTATCTTTGAACACATGCCGGTGTGAATATTCTAGAAAGAGTACATCCCTCGGGGCCAATGAAAACAATCATTACTGCAGAAATGTTAAAAAGTATTTGTTAAGGAATTTCAAATATCGGCCAAACAAAACACAATTTTCTTATTTCTAATGAGTGTATTATGTTATGGTAAAAAAGTAAGAAAAAACAGAATCACTGAAGACCGATCAAAACGACAAAATGGACAATGTTGCAGGCTCGGTTTGACTGGGACTGTTCTTGGACGGTAAGTGGTAATTGAAATCTACCGCCAACGCACTGTAGCACCGGCGCAAGCAGAATTTATCATTTATGTGTATTGGTGACAATTTGAATTAAAAAAAACATCCATGTAAGCCATGTATTTACGTTGATAGAACATAAGATGTTTATCCTGTCATTGCAACTTAGGCCGTGTAAAGGTAAATTTAGGAATACATGTTACCTTAAAGTGTTTTACTCAGATTTGTTTTAAATTTGCTTCTGTCAATTGGATCCGATTTCATAAGCTACTTTGATTCTCTACACTAGATCAATGCTTTAATTTTCAGTTGGTGGCAAACAAGCACGAATTCCATAGTCAGAATTCGACATACTTTTCCGTTCATTAGAAGAAAGCTTTTAGTAGTGACATTTTTTGTGAATAGTGGCATTTACCATACGTTATTCTGTCAATGGATCTCCAGTGATGTCCAAAACCATAAAGCTATTTAATTAAAAGAAAATCTAACAAAAATCAACTAAGGAACATCAAGCGGTCAGAAATGCAACAGATAAGAAAGGAATATACTCGAATAATCATACACGAATTTTAATGCGAGTTAAGTTTAAAGCGTTGTAATATTTTAAACAATCTCAAAAGAGAATGAAAGCAATTGCTTTATTTTCTAAAGTAACATAAAAGGCCGTATCTAAGTATACCACCGTGAAATGTCTACTTAAATTTAAACTGTCACGTACAGACGTTGGTGTACATTGATCACTAGGGAGAGGATGTCATTTGAATATTTCGTTATCGATATTTGTTCTTTAAATAAGGTCACCTGTACCTTATCGACATTGTTATAATATATTCAATGACATGTTTACATGTATTTATTTTCTCAATATAGATACAATGTACATTTTTGTAATGCGCTTTCTGCAAAAGCTAAATGTACATGTGCCTGCTGCACAGTAAATGGGCCAATTGTGTTAGCATCTAAGTCAAAAAATAAAGTTTCTCATATCAGGTCAAAAATGTTTTTTTAATATATCCAAAGCTGTCTGGAATAATCTTTCAGGAAAGGAAGGATAACTTTTTTCCATATTTTTCATAAAATTATATTTTCTGCGAGTTGTCATGGTAGGGGACGGATGTTACACTGATATCCTAATTTCATTATTTTTTAGATAATTTATGATGAAATTAAGGTATTTTGTACTTAGTTACCTAAAATTGAGTGAATTATGATAAATGAACATAAAACAACTTGGTATTTGTTTGAAAGATATATTTTGATGGGGCTTCCAATATCTCAGACTTAATGGACACATTATTCTGTAACAGTAAAAGTTTTTATTTATATTTACCATTTCTTAAATACAAACACAGACAGCTTCACCAATCCAGTATAAAGTCAAGAGACAAACACATCCTTTATAAAAACAATTTGTTTATTAAACATTTCATAGTATATTTCTTCTTAAATAAAACATAAAATACCATTACATATGGGGAACAGATGTTACATTTTAATATAAAGGGACGGATGTTACACAAAATGTACATAGCTGATATTTTTCATATAAATCATAATTTTAAAATATAACACACTTTCTAACAGCAAAATATGAAAAGCAAATAACCAACATAAAAAACTGAAGGAAATACATTGTTTTTTTTTCTATTTAAGTATCATAATAATGATGAAAATATGAATTTATCATTATCTGAAATTTTTTTATTAACTTTTAAGTTAAATTCTATATTAAATTGAACTTTTGTTTTTTGTGTTTTTTGTTTACTCTAAATAAACATACTTTATAAATGGAAGGAATATAATATTTGACTCTTTTTTGATAAAAAATAATGAGCATAAAAATAATTAGTGTTACCAAATTATGGGCATTCTAAGCAATAACAATAACAGTAAAAATAACAAAATGAACTCATAAATGTAATGAGTTTTGCATATATACAGTGTAAGTTAAAACAAATATTCCTGTTATATATACTTTTCTTCTTCAAAAAGCAGCAAATTGTTTGAATTGCCCAGAAAACACTACAGAAGTTCAAGCACTTTTTAAAGTTGATATCGTCTTTCTCGAAAGCTTTAGTAGGGGAATTTGAATTATCGTCACTATCGTTATTTTGGGGGGGATAGGTTGGTGGTTGTTTCTTCTCTTTTGGTATTACTGGTAAGCACACTTATCACTATATATCATGATCTACTTGATTTCACATTCATTATTTCATTATCACATCAGCTTGTATGTTTTCAACAATTTTTTTTGTTGACTATCCAGTGTAAATGAACATTTTACTCTAGATCCAGTAACAATCACGTTTGGCTGACTGAGACTACAAATGATATCAGAAACACTTTGCCATGACTCATCAGGTACATCAGGATACTGATTTCCCACATTTTTCTAAAAACTCAACACGTATTTCATCATTCTCTTCTTCACAAACTTTTGCAAAGAAACATACTTTTGTATTCTTTGCTTTAAACACAATGGCAACAAAATCTTTTGGAGAAGGATTTAATATATCGTCACTATCGTTTTGGGGGGAAAGGCCAGTTGAGATTTCTTCACTTTGGGATTCATCAATGGGTAGTTCATTTATATGGGAATTTGACAGGTCAGTACTTCTGGCATCTTCATTTTCTTTTTCACATCTCGTTTCTCCCACAGTTTTTAATACATGCTTATTCCATGGTTGCACATATTTAGAGTTTTCACATAGTGTTCCACTTATGCATCCGACACAACAGCAACTGACCTGACGCACTTCAAGCACATGGTTTGCTCCTGTACCACGAACACTATGTAGCTTCCTAGATCCAGCTAATGTTTTGGCAGATGTAACATTGCTGCGGTCTATTGATTTCACGTACTTAAAGCTTTCAGAATACTTATTAAATCGGGACTTTGAATATGACCCACCAACTGATGATAAGTTTTCAATACAATATTCAGTCACAATATTCAGTCATCTCTTTTGCATTGCTTATTAGTATGTCATTATTCTGAACAACTGCATTTGAAACTTTTCTTTTAATTATTCCTCCAAGTCCATCACATGGGCCTTTGCCATGACTTGTTTCAAAGTAGTTTCGAGTTACTTTCGCCTTTAAAATTTACTCAGAATGTGTGATGTCTGAGAAGCTATGCCTGCATTTATATTGTGAAGCACAACCATCTGTCCATTGGTGTATTTCATGAACTAACACATCATTGTCCCTTAAGTGTTTAACTGCAGCTTGTTCAAATTCAGATACTGCGTACGAATCATGCTTTAGATCATCAGTGATGGTTGTGTAACCTTCTTTAATCAGTTTTCCGTCTTTTTTGTAATAAAGCATCATTGGATGCAGTGTTATTTGTTTTTGGTTCCAGTGAACTGACTGGATTTCACGCCCATACCTACATGCGTAATTTTCACTGAAGTCCATTGCCATAACTATTTCACCTTCTTTAATGTTCTTAATGTTTTCACGGAATTGATCATATTGCCAGGAAGCTCGGAAAATGTGTTGAGTATGGGATTCTAATGCAGACACGAGCTGAGCAAATAAGTCAGCAAATGCACTCTCATGTGTAAAGAGTACAACTCGGCTCACAAATCTTTCATCATCAAGCTGCACTCTTTTCTTTTCCCAGCTCTTCCATGATACTATGTTTTCACCATCTGCCTTTAGTTTGTCAGCAAATTTCTCATTCAGTAATTAAGTTCCACATTGATCACACTTTCTGTGTATACATTCACTTCTATGGTAAAATCCAGTAGTGTAACACATTGTGAGGTCAGTCAAAGATTTCGAAGTTATGACTTCTTGATTAATAGTCTTACTCAAAGTCTTTGTCATGAGACGAATGTTTTCACAGTATGTACAAAGCAGACTATTCTTTTCGAAGCATTGGTGTGGCGCACATGTGTTGGTCTTAAGACATCAAATTTTCGTTGCCCTACTTTTACATAAGGATGTTTTATCTTGAATGTTTGAAAGGCTTCGGCTTGAGTCATTTCCATGATATGCTTTTGGATTGGTTGTTTCTTCCCAGTATCATCTGTTATCAAAATAACATCCCTTTTATTCGGCATCACGACTTGCTTCCTCCAGGTAAAAGTTATGGACAATTTCTTTGTTTTCATCACTGATTTTGTCACTTCTACTCTTCCTTTGAACATTTTCCCGATGAATTGACTTTGCTAGCCTCTTCCTTGAAATTTTTAACATATCTGAAACTGATGACACTTTGCGGGCTGTCAGTAACAATTTCATAGCAACAATGCTTGTTGAAGTTCTATGTTTATTTTGTGAAAGATCATCTTTTAGTGATTCCGTCAATGCAAATTGAGCACTTAGTTTTTTTCTGGACATATTTGAGTTCATAATTGTCTGCACTGTTTCACTTTCACATAAAGCCTTACGAGATCTTGGGGTTGTACTTGAGACAAGCTTCTCAATAATGCACACTTTCTTTGCGGGAGTTGAGGGAATCAAATTATTAACTCTCATAAAAGCCCTCTGTGCACTACTCCTATGTTTATATCCACTGTTAAGTGTCTTTGAAAACTCATTATTTGGTGTTTGTGGTGATTGTACCGGTACTTGTGGAGTTCTCAACTTCATTCTTAAGCGATATTTTGCTACCCTCTCCCTGTTAGCTTGTTTTTTCATTTGCTCATGTTTGCGATGGTTTTGTACATCTTTACAATGTTTTTCCTTTTGCCTTCTTTTTTGTTGGAAATTTGGTGTAACTGGGATACTTTCTCTCTGTTCTTTATTCTTTTGACGATGTGTTTGTACACGATTAGCAGTTCCTTGTCTGATTTTGTTAATGACATGCTTATATTTTCTGGAATGTAGAGCAGCATTTTCCTTCAACATAATTATCTCCTGTTTTTTCCTGGCAGCATCTTTAGATTTAGCCTCTTTATGTTTTTCCTACAAAATAAAGGTGCTAGGGGGCGTGAGGGATGTTGCACTCATTCATTATCCTTCATGTACAGACTCAATCAAACCGAGTCTGCAATTCTTATGTTATTTTGTTGTGATTAATGCTTCCGAGGGATCACTTTGTTTCCAGAATTTTGTACTTCACAACAGCAGGTGTCAAGTGCCGTGTGGCAGCCGTAAAAAGTTGCCCCGTACTTCACTTCAGTGTTGTTATATTTTCTGGTCCTTCGGGATCATTGATGCCAACACTATAAAGTGTTGAGAATTGAGTACCGCTCAAGCCGGTGCTAGGGGCGTGAGGGATGTTGCATTCATTCATTATCCTTCATGTACAGACTCAATCAAACCGAGTCTGCAATTCTTATGTTATTTTGTTGTGATTAATGCTTCCGAGGGATCACTTTGTTTCCAGAATTTTGATATCATAAAAACATTTTTATATTGCTCATTCTTCTGAATTATGCAACTACAACAAAATATATACCTTTAATTATTATAGTCTTAAAGTTTTAAATTTAAAGATTATATGCTGATAATTTATTTAAGAATATAATGGTATTCTTTAATTTATAAAAGACATCAATTATTTTTTTATGTTTACATAAAAAAGATATTCTGAACATTACCTCATTTAGTCTAAGTTTCTGTCTTTGTCTTCGTTTTTTCTCCTTTTCTTTTTCTCTCTTAGCAAGTGAATCCATTTTCACACAAGTTTTGATTGTGTAAATCATAAGATTTGTAATTTCACATTTTAAAACAATCAGTTGTACAAGTTCATGCTGATTACCTGATTTACATACTGTGACATTTGGCTCCTCCCCCTGTTTATGATATTTATGACCCTTGATTGTTACATAAGCTCGTAAACTTGTTTCAGTTGTTTTTACAAGAGATGGCCGAGGTCACACTTTGTGTACATATTGTCCAATTAACATGACAATAAGGATCCACTTGATTGACTTTATTGCAGAGGGTAGATAATCTTCTTTATTAATATAGGTTCTCAAAGACCTATGTTTTTACAAATGATTGGTTTGGGTCATAAAAGGGTCATAAAAGGCAACCAACCATAAAATGATTTCCTCCTTTCTATCACTATCTTGTTCATGAAATATACATTTTAATTTTGATATTTCTTTTTTTAATTGTTTCAATTAATATAAATAATTTATAATGTAACATGTAATATTTAAACATGCAACTCAAATTGAAATATTAGAGCAGAAAAAATAGAAACACTACTTCTGGCTATTTTTTTGTAACATCCGTCCCCTTATTTCAAAGAACATAAAAACAAAGTTACTCTTAATGCTAGCATTAAATTTTTGTCTTCAATTGATTTGGTATTTTTTATTTTTTATAAACTATGGAAATATTATAAGAATTTGTTTCTAGAAACTCTCTTCAGATTGAAAAAAAATGAATAGTTTTTATAATTTCAGATTTTAAATGCATAAAATATTATTTTGGAAAAAAATACACCTTCTGAAATGCACACTTAGTGTCCTTTTTCTATTTTGTTTTAATTGATGAAGTTTAATTACATATTTTACTTTCAAATAACATTAAATATTAATTTTACTGAGCAATATATATAGGGGGACGGATATTACAGGGACGGATGTTACAGATAACTTTTAAAGAAGTACATTTTTTTAAAATTAAAACACATTTGTACTTATTTTGTTCTAGTTTTACAATGAGCATGTCAACAAGCACCAGCAATCATGTTTTTCTTCCAATTTATTTTCAAATTGAACATTAAATAAGAGGGGGACGGACGTTACACTTTTTTCATCACAAAATTTATTTTTTACACAATTTTTTTTTTAAAGAGGCAAATAATTATTTTAAAACACTTTTTTTGACTTATACGAGGGATGATCAAAAATTAACCGGACTTTGTAAATGATTCTTAACCTGTTAAATGAATTTACATAAAAATACATGGAACATAAATCGGAATCTATCCCCTAAATGATACAAAAAATACCAACAAGAAATATAAACAAATAAAAAAGTTATGCTGTTATTGGCATGTATATGTAAAGCAATGCGGCGCACGGTATAACTTTAAAATTGACGTTAACGACGTCACAAGCGTATTTTCCTTAACGGAGCAGTATTTTACTCATTCACGGAGTAGGCCAATAAATGGTACAGTCATGTTGTTGATGCGGCGGATCCACTGCCTATATATATCTGTACAAGTGGGTATCATATTGTATTGTAAAAGAATAGATGATGATAAAATGACGCAATGTAATGACATAAATTTCCGTTCTTTCCTCTTGTAACTTTATTGTTGGAAAAACTGCACATGCAATAAACAGAGGATATTGAATGAGTGTAAGTTCAATACTGAATTTATTGCACGGGTTGAATAAAATTATATTATGCGAGCCTCTGGCGAGCATAATATTATTTTATTCAACGAGTGCAATAAATTCAGTAATGAACTTACACGAATTTAATATTCTATTTATCACATACCCAAAATAAATAAATACCGTTTAAAGTGAAATGAGTCATTTTTCATTGACGCGCCTATAATATAACGCTAACATTAAGCGCGTCTTTACACTATGTTTGTATAACGCTAATGACGTCACGTCAAAATATATGCACGGGCGTGCAATACCATTTTTACGGAGTCGCAAAATCGGCACGGGTGTGTGATAAACTATATTATGTATTACAAATAATGTAAAATAATGTTGCTGAATGATAATGCATCATACATAAGAAAAAATAAAAGAATAATACAACTATGAACAAAATTGTCATTATTTTAAAATGAATAAAAAGCATAGCCGATTTTGAACAGTGACTGTCTAATTGTTGACACAATTTCTCCAAAAAACTACTGCGTAAAATAAGAAAATAATTGATACAATTGTAAACCAAATATACAATATATGTAATTAATGCATTAACTATTAACATTTTAAAATCCTTAGAGTTGACTGCACCGTCCCGCAGCTACTGTCGAACATCGTTGACAATGTCCGCAGTCAATCGACTGTCATTTTTCAACGTCTTGGCGATTGACGTCACCAACGTCCTTGAAAATTTCTTTTTTCTGTCTCTCCCTTACTTGTTTTCTATTTCTTTATTACCCATTCTTAATCTTTTATGCTAATCAAAAAATATGCTGTGGCTTTCTGGAACTTTTCCCTTGGTAGCCATAATATTTTTCTACGTTTTAAACAGTTTCTCGTCTTACTTTTGACAAATTTTTCTTATTAATCGATTTTCGAGACATTCCGACGACATAGTTTTAACGGGAGTATTTCATTAACATGTGACGTTTGAATTGTGATTGCGAATATAAATATGATTTAAATGAAGTCATTTTTACTGACAACGTCAAAGATATGGTTCATGACGTTTTGGCGTATTTTGAAATCTAAATGTGCCATATTGTAAAACGCCTGATGTCAAGGCGAATTTTACGCACTGCGCCGGGTGTGCGTTACCATGGTTTTTGAATTCGCTGTTACGGACAAGTTAATTGCGTTATCAGATTAGATAAAGCATCAGTTTACAAGTATTGTTTTCCGATTATGTGTGATATATAACAATAAGTGATAGGTTGAAAATTCTTCAATTGACAGTCACAGTCCGGTTTATTTTTGATCATCCCTCGTACATTCATTTTTTGATATTATAAAAGAAAAATATGTATATTTTTCTTTTTTGTTCTTGAATTTATTGTTTTTATTAATTTCTGTCTTTCAAAATATCAGGTGCATTACAAATGAACAATTTTACTAAAATAATATTTTTCATTTTAATTTGACCAACATGGACCAAGTATCATACACCATAGCGAAGAGCATAAAATTCTCTGTATAACTGCAAAAGAATACATGTGATAAACCTATTTATAAAAAAAAAGAGTGTTTGTTCAAAAAATACATAAAAACTGATGCTAACGCATTACAGGTAAAATTGGGCACTTTTTAGGTATTAAAATGCCTGTAACTTATTTATGGATAATGCTACAGCAAAAAGCTTTGAACTACATTTGATAAGTGTGAATACCTTTGAGAAGAGATAAAAAAAATTGCAAATGCAATATTTTAAAAAAATGGGCATTACATGATATTTTGAAAAATTGGCCCATTTACTGTGCAGCAGGTTCTAGTAAATAAGGTTTTCTTATTCATAATTTTATGTAAATGTAGATAAAAAAACTTCTGAAAGACGAGATTATGCTCGAATAGCAAATGAGTTTCTGGCACCAAATTTATTGGCATGCATAAGTCGACATCAAAATGTCATAGATATATGTAAATCATACTTTTGCGTTATGAGAAAGAGATTGATCTACTGAAAGATCTAACTTGAAATGGAGAAATATTTCAAATCTGTGAGGAAGAACGAAGAAGCAAGTTGATAAAAATCTATGTTTTGGCATAATTGCACTCCTCCATTTATATGATATTTTTTTGTAGTCCTGATTCCATGAATGTTTCTATCCAAAATGGAATTTTCATTTCTAGATTAAAAGAAGTTCTCGAAAGAATTGTTTGTCCCTAGGGTAAAATTTAACATAATTAACCTAAACTGTTGAGAATTGAATACCGTTTTAGCCATTGCTTGAAGGTGTGCAAAATATTATTTTATTCTCACGGACATACCTAACATTAAGCGGCTCCTTAATCCAAAACTGTTTATTTTGTATCTATTACTTTTCAGGAATCTTCGCTTTCATGAACTTAGAAAAAGCAAGTTTAAATTCTGTGAGGCAACTACAAAAAGATCCTTGTCTTTCGGAACCAGTGTTTGGTAAAAATTGAATACAGTTGCTGGGCCCTCAGAATCAGTGCTGTAGAAGACTTATTACTGCTTAAGCCAGTACGAAGGGTAAGCAATGTTGTACCTTTCCTTATCTTTCATGAACAGACAAAATACAGCCGAGTCAAATATTCTTTAGTATATTCCCACTTTTATATTTCTATTGTTTCAAATAAATATATTACAATATGCATATAGGTATATGTATTTGAAAGAGAAGTAAAATCAAATTGTTGCGTTCATTATTTGTATGAGTATAAAAATATATTTGCTTTAAACGGCTATTTGAAATAGACACAATTTTCAAAATCAGCTTAAAGACAATTTCCTGCACACAAATTATCAATTACAGTGATATTCGAGATGATTCATGCTCCCATTATGAAGAAATAAAATATTTCCGAAATGTATCATTATTACGCAGTCAATAGTAAGAAGGATTATATTAAATATTCGAATATCATCTAAGATTTCCTATAAAATATGTCAATACCATGTAAACCTATCAACAAAATATCATCCTAGAAGAGGCAATCTTAATGACTTTATAACGTATATGGTACATACATGCATCATAAACATATTTTATCAAAAATTGACCTAGGAATCTTTAAAGATATACTTTGTTTATCCTTGGGATAAATATTTTAGTCACGGAAAATTATTGAAATCTATGAAATTCTTGCTGAATATGACTGTCTTATCTGAATAAAATAATAAATTAACTATGTATGGGAAGCTGCGTTCCCTTTTACAGGACAAGTAAAGTGTGTCCTTTCTGAAAAAAAATCTTTAAAATTATACTTATACTTATTGTGACTTATTCTGACCACCCATAAGATTTTTGTTTATCTTATATTAACAAAGAGACTGTGTAGAATTTTTTAATATTTTCTAATATCAAATATGAGCATAGTATATATTTAAATGGGTGAATGGAATTTACTTATGAAACATTCGTCTTCTAAGAAGGACATAATTATGAACATTTTATAAAAATATTAAAATCAAATTCGTTTCAAACTATAAAGTCATGAAAGTAATAAAATAGAATTATAGAGTTTAACCTGTTAAAATAGAAAGTAATTTGCCTTTGTCACAAAATGTAAAGCCGAGCCAGCCTGCATATCCATGCAGTCTGCCAACGATCGTTCTATACTGATGCCAGATCACTCTTTGTATTTAGGATTAAATTCCTTATACTTTGAAAGAACTGAGCCGAATTCCAAGCGTGGCAAATCATTTACACTATTTCAGAAGGATTTATTATTTCAAGACCGAATTCAAATCCAAATGAGACGTCTGGTGTACTTTACTTTGTTTCTCTTAAATTGGATTTTGTTACATCATTGATAAACATAACATTTCATTTTAACAGACTTGCGTAACAATATATACACAACCAAATATAATCATCGACCAGACAAATTACCACCTTTGCTCTATAATAAACACCATAAATCTTGTGTAATTGGACTCTTTTCCTAGTTTGATTATAGTGCAGATGTGATTATTTGCCAAGACTTATCTCTGTGTCCGGAAAGATACCTGAGGATTTCCTCTACCAGTTCAGACAGTTGATTGTAAATGTGTAAAACTTTGTTTTCCTTGAAAGCGATAATAGCCACAGGTCCTTTCTCACAATTTATAGTGTACGTGGATTTACAATGTCATACAAAATATTGATGTTAGCACACTACATAATATACTTAAACACACTTTAAAATGTTCGAATGTTACGTGAGGTACATAATCATTCGACATGTATGATGTGCATTATCCTGTTTCGTGTCCTGCTCGGCTCCTTCCTTGTGGTTATGTATTGCTGGGAATGGGTTAAAGGATGCGTTCGTTTAATGCAGCCCTTCTTGCACATTTTATGCTTGTATTTCACCACTGTTTTAAAGAAAAAACACATGTGTTGATGCTTGGCACACTATACAATATGTTCAACTTAATTTTTAAGTGTTCGAATGTTACGAGATGTACATATTCATTCAACATGACATTAATTGGTACTAGAAAATCAATTAAATTGAATTGTAGTACCAGGAAACTATTTACATCTTCAAGTACGTATATAAGTAATTGACAAGCATACGTCTGAAGTGCTACAACAATGTAAATTTCCCTTTACAATTAAGAGATGTGAAACATGTTGTACATTTCCAGCTAATTAAGCAAATGTTAAACGCAATGTTTGTTAAAACAGAAATCTATCAACAACAATTGAAAACAATAACAATTTGGTAAATTGTGAAGTTCGTGAAAGGTGCGAAAACTTCTCTGCACTCTAGTATAAAATCAATTGCCAAAACTGGAAGTATCGGACGCAATGATCCTGAAAGGCCAGACAAAATAATATAATATTACCGTTACAGTGTTTGTAACCCTGTGTGTTTTGTTTCATAACATAATAAAGCTGTCTAGACAAAAATGCAATATGACGAAATAAATAGTTGAGTATGATATATCAGTTTACCTTCTGTGATTTATTTATATTGGGAAACATGCAGAGCTCAATTAATATGAATACTAATTAATGTATGTCTATGCTACAGCCTGTAACATCTAATGATGGCGTAAAACAGGCATGTATATTGACTTTGTAAAAATAAAAAAAATAATTTCTCAATACCGTTTAGCTTAAAATGTCTATAAAATACTGTTATTGCATAGAAAGTATATTTATTTTAATGTACTTTTGAACGAGAGGAATATTACATAATTTTGGAACAATATCATAATTTGCAAATATTGCAATCAAATGGCGCTCCTGTTTCTAGTAAACAAGACAAAATCCGCTACACCGGATACATGTTTGCATGATATAGCAGGAAATGTGTAAAAAAGTTACTTTTTATAGAATAAAGGTTGCGAAAAAAAACAGAATCGTTTTATGTTTTCCTTGAATTACATTTGCGCTGTAACTTTTTGCGCCTTGGTCTCTTGCACATTTAATAAGATAAGCATGATTACTTTCTTTATAACGTCACATTACATAATATTATATTTAACATGAAAGGAACAAACAGGCTGAGGATTATTGTAAATTATGAAATAAACATCGGTACGAAAATGATTATGAAACATTATTGTAAACACAACTTTATAATGTGTTTAAGTGGCTAAATATGACGGACTTAGGACAATATGAATACGTAGTAAACTATGGTTTTTAACCGTGTTCAGAGATTTGTTTGTTTTCAAATATGTTCTGAGTTAAATGAATGAATACCATACCCTTATTTCTGAGAGGAAAATGAAAAAAAAACAATTTTTAAGGTGAAATATATTGAAACATTGTTTCTGTTAGCAGTTTCTAAGCAAAATTGTCATTGAGAAGCCCTACTATATTTCATTTCAGCAAAATACTACGATAGATAGGAATTTTAAAATATATTGATGTGAAAAGATTTTAAGGAATTTGAGTAGTTTCTTGTTCATCTAAAAAAAACATAACACTGTATGTCAATTGAAATCTTTGCTTTTTTTGTTTGGTTTCACGGCCCACTAACAAAATTAAGGTGATATGGTGTCAAATTAGGAAAAACGAATGTTACGGGTGTAACAAACAAGCAACACCAGGGGTCAAAATCACCTCACCTGCTGGAGCTAGAGATGCATACACTTTAATAATTCGAACCCATCGCCTCTTATAATCACGTACAGATAAATGATGGATGTCAGTTTGGTTTTTTAACCAATTTAGGCAACCCCCCAGCCACTACCTATTCAGGCATGATAGCTGCAATATATATCTGACTATTTCTAAAATAGCAATCTGTCTATCTCAAAGGTTAGCCTAGTGTCTATATTTCGTGTCCTTCATGAAGGATTTTTACGCTATTATAATAGACAAGACAAGCGTACCATATCATTAATAAAGTTGTGTAACAATAATTACAAAACTAAATACTAGCCTCAGTCAGACAAACTGCCAATTTTTCTAGATAATAGATACTATTATCCATGTGAAAATGGAAACGTTTCCCAGTTTGATCATAGAACAGATGGTAATTTGCTTAGACATACGTCTTTATCTGGAGATGAGAGTTGAGATGAGAGTTGTACTAAGGGTTTCTTTGGTCTTAAAATGTAATTGCTGCATTTGTCTACTACATTGGTATTAAACATGATAGTTGTTGTGTGTTTACAATTGATACAAAATTAAATACCCATTATTGGATAAACATTAACATTAGCTTATGATAAGCCCATTATTGTATTGCTGGCATTTATTAATCATAAATTCTCATGAGATCTTTTTGTGATCAGTTGAATTGGTTGATGACTGTTAGAACACATTTGCGGATGGTTAAAAATTATAAATTTTAGCATTTCATGTTAAATATTGAATACTTCTTTTGTCGGCGTTAGGGGCATGGACAATAACTTGCACTTTCCATTACCGATCATGAATAGGCACAATCCAACCGGACCTGCAACATTTTAAATTTTGTTGTTTTGGACTTTCTTTAAATTTGGGGATTCTGATTCTCTCTATTTTACGATTTATTAGGGATATTTGGTGCTTTGAAATGACTCATTATTGGGTTTACACTTTTATTTCATACCACATGTGCATAGAGACAGAAACAAATGCTTCATATAAGTTTTCTATAACGATATCTATACAATCTGACATATGGGCGTGCATCTTATACAAAAGAAGGTCGTTGATTGTTTCTAAAATATTTATTTAAAGCAAGAATATCATTAGTTTATATCTATCTACTGTTTTTTTAAAGAACATTAAAAACATATGTTTATAAATAAACTAAGCTTTTTTCTAGCAATTTTGAACTAATGTGGTTTTAAAAATGCCTTACAAATATTTGATGCTAAGCACACTATACAATGTGCTTCACCATACGATTAAGTGTTCCGATGTTGCGTGATGTACATATTCATTCAAAATGATATACTTTGATAATAGAATATCAAGATGATTTAATTTTAGAATGAGTAGAATATCTTTAGTAATCATCTGACGTGCGGGTGAAATAAATGACAAAAATGTCATTTGTGATACAGTATTGTAAATTATCCTAACAATCAATAAACGCTACTCTAAAATTTATTGTACATTTCATCGAACGTAAGCTAATGCAAAGAAAAACAATATTTAGTAAAACGAAGATGCATGCTTAAAAAGCAATGGAAACAGGAGGAATGTTTTAAACATTGCATATTCGGTATTATAAGATATGTTCCTGGCAAATATTGAAAGGTGCGACATAATTGAAACGCGAAAACCGGAAGAATGGAAAACTATGATCTCAAAGGACAAGACAATATTGCATTACGGTAAAAATTAGTGTAAATCGAGATGTACAATATAAGTAAGCTTTTTGTGTGCTGTTACACTATCATTTTCAAGCTGTCTAGACGAAGATTCTTTATATAGAAAACATATAATAAGCTTGAGTTTCATTATCAGATAACCTTTTTGTGATTCATTTATATTTGGAAATGTGTACAGTTCCATTATTATATTAAATACCTACTCATCTGTTACACGATGATATAGTTTGATACAGCAAGTGATGATATAATTAGAAACGTTTTTATGAATAGTTACATTTTTACCAATAATAGGAAAATGTGAATTAAGCCATGGCATGACAACAAACAATTCTGCAATACAGGAAATCAAACGGAACGGGTTGATCAATCAGCACATTCTGTAATATCTCACAATTAATTATTGTACAAGACATGCAAATAAAGAAACGCCTTTAATGACAGGCCACGCTTTATACGTTTATGCTACATGTATCAATTTGCGGAAGTTTTATCAGCGGAACCTTAGTTGTACTTTTAGTAAAATGGTTTATTGATTCATTTTGTTTGTAAAATACCTTATCACAATTTGATTTATTAATTATAAATTCACTACTTCTCCTGATGAAATAATATAAAAAGGTTTGTAAGATCGAACTATTAAATCTGGGTCATGATCTGCACATATTGGCATAAACTGGCGTGCTTGTATCTGTGCATCATTGATTTATATATATAACGAGACAATATTTTGCTTCATCATATACATATTTGCGTGATAAAGCAGGAAATGTTTATAAATGGAACCGTATTTAGAATATAATTTGCAAACTGATACTAAGTATATTACAGAAAGCAATTATCTTTGCTATGTTTTCTTTATTTATATATATACTATGCCATTTAGAGTCTGGTCTGGCACATTAAATCTTAAATAAGCATGAATTAATAACTAACTTTATAACGATATAACTTTATGTAATTTTTCACATAAAACATACATGAAGATTGTGAGTTTTTACGAATTAAGTGACAACATGCAACTAAATGAGCAAAAGAATGTCAATTCATTATTTTAAAGGATATCAAATGGTACTAATTTGAAATTCGAGATAAAACAGTTAAATAGGAATATTTAGAATTGTTTTACTAAGGCAAAGAAAGAAGATTTAAACTAGCGTAGATTTCTATTTAACTTTGTATGATAAAATAAAATCATGACTAAGGCTAAATGATGAAACCTATTTTGGGTCACTATCTTGCTTTTTGATTTATCTGCGACACAAAATATTAAGTCTCTCATTGGATAGAATATTGTTAAAACGCCTGTGCAATAGTTTTATTTTATATATAACATAACTGTACAACTAAAAAATAGATAATTAGTCGCTAAGGTTTAAATCTTTATACGTATATTATGAATTCGTGGTTAACTATAATGATTAAGTGCATTTCTGTTTTTCAATATGTTCTGAGTAAGGTTATGAATAGAATATTTTTATTTTGACAATCAAATGACTAAAATACAAATTAATTATTGTTAAACTGATTCATAGTTTGTATTTATTTATTTATTTATTTATTCATTTATAAAATTAAGTATTAATTTATTGGGTTTTTTTCCAGTTTCATATATTATACAATTATTTACTAGCGGGCCATTGAATATGATGTGATAATCGGGCAGATGACATATTGACCGAGGCGATTATATTATGATCTGATATTCATCGGCAGATAACTTATTGTCTCGTTGAAGCGCGGGAAATAGACGCACGTGTTAGGCGTGCAAAGACTACGCAAACGCTGCGCATACAAAAGTAATTCAAGTTTATACTCATCATTGCAGTGTAGCCTTTTAGTATAATGGTAAAGTAATGATATTTTAATCGAGAAATATGCCATTAAGAGCAAAACGCAACAATTATGTATTTAATTAACACGGGTAATTAACAGTGTACAGTGTATGGTCATTGAATGTAAGTCTCAATGTATTTTTAGACAGGTAACAAATTAATTCAGCCAGTGAATATAATACTTCACACTGTGAATATGATTTTATAAAAAAGCTCTGTTGACTATTGTTTGGACCAATGAGATTGCAGCTTTATTTAGATCATATTATAAATCCTTTTAATTTTTTAAGAAAGTTTGTAAGCATAAAGGAATGGATGGGCATTTATAGTTAAGAATATAATTACACAATAAAATTGTTTAACAATAAATACAAAACTAACCATTAGCAAGACAAATTGCCACTTTTGCTATATAATTGATACTTCAAACCTTGGGAAATTGGAATCGTTTCCAAGTTAAATCATCGAACAGCTGATAATTTTTCTCAGATGTCTTTATAAGGAGATTGAAATAGGTTCTGTAACAAATATAAATAAGCCTTTCATGACAGCAGTCCTGTAATGGACAGAAATGTACGAAAAAGCATGCAGTCATTTTATTTGTGGTTTATGGGACAATAAGTTTTTAACGAAATTTATCTATGTCAAAAATATGATCTGTTGTAAAAAACAAATAAACCTTGAATGATGTAATCTATCTGGCTGTCAAAATTTTTACTTGTGTAAAAATATTTCTTGTTACTGTATTGTAATACTTCAATTGGATAGTCCAGTCTGCATTAATCATTAAAACGTAGACGATTGATATCTTTATCATACATTTGCTCACACATTTACTTATATTTAATTGAACATTTGGTTATTTTGCAGCTGTATCAATATAAGTTTGCAAATAGCAATACGTTATCAGTAAGATATAGACAATCGCTGTCTAGACAAATCCAAAATTGCAAAAAAGGAATAAGTTTTACTTAACTGTATGTGTAGAGTGTACGTCATTAATTCATAAACGAATCGTAAGAATACAGTTCATAATCTTAGATAAAATGTCTGTGCTATATATGTGACTCCTTTTGGCTTAGAGTATTTTTATGTCTTTCTTACCACATGTACGTATTGATAGAAACACATGTTTCATGAAAGGAAAATGATTACAAAATGGTTTCTCGTCTGAGTGCGACATGTCTGTGCAATGATTTCTATCAAGAGATACTTCAATTTTTTGCTTACATGAAATTCATTATTTTATCCTTCACATATCATTTCTAAAAGTCAATTATAAATTAGCTTGATATTACAAAAGGCATTGTACATAAACTTCAAAAAGAAATATTCTGACCAATCTAGAATGATAAATAAAGACGAAATGAAAATGGTAAAATACTTTGTTAAAATGTAGATAATCAAGCTTGTATTCTTTTTTCTTCGGTTGTTTATTTTGTTTGAGAGTTTCAAATATAAAAAAATGTCTGAATATGTACATACTTAAGAAAGTTGTAAAGTTCTTCTTTTTTAACAGAGGCAAGTAATAATGAACGCTCAAAACTGTAATAAAAACAACTTGAAAACCAACAATCTTTTATGTAAGAGTATCTAAATATCAAGAATATTTTCAGGTTTAGGATATAAAAACTTAAATCGAATAAAAAAAAATTTTTTTAAATGAATGCTCCGCATCTCTCCAAATCATTTTTCTTATGGAAGTGATGATAATAACGTCGTTTATCTATGAAATCAGATATATTTGGAATTAACGTGTTCAATAAGAAATACATAAAAAATCAAAGTGCTGCAGCACTGAATGCGACGGACATGCAACCGGAGAAACATTAAGGCTTTTTTTTAGAAAAAAAACAAAACAAAAACAAAACTCAAAATATATAACACAGAAAATTTGTTCAATACAAGTTCGAGATTTGAAGAGCAATATATTTTGTGTCCCAAACTGATATAATTCAGATTTTCTACTTTCAAGCACTTAAATACAGAATGAAATTTATGCCTAAAAACTCTGGTCAAACTTGTAAATCAGTGTCCTTATCGATTTATTCCAAGAAATGATATGTAAATAGAAAAAAATACTCAGTCTGTCAACGAAATATTTCTAAAATAAAACCATGCAAATAAATTTCAAGCATAATACATTATACATTTGAGAATGCTATTTAGAATTGCTTCGTGTTATATCATAGTGGGCATATAGACAATAAAATATAAGTCATTTGTATTTTTATTTCTCTTAGATATGTCTCATTAAAACAAATTTTGGTTAAAATCATCAGCAAATAATAGTGTATTTTTTAGATTTTTTTTATTTACAAGGTAAAGATGTAGAGGCCAGAGCACATCGTTTTTATTTTAATTTAAATGCCACTTAAGCACTACAGTGTTTAGTTGTCCTTTTCAATTTCACACTAAATTCCATTTTCAACTTGTTTGCTTCTTACAATTGTATAGAATTTCTAAAAGTATTGCATGAAATCCGCTGGTTTATTACATGTATAACGTGTACATCCTGATCGCCTGTCCAAAAATCAGCACAGTGAAGCAGAATCTATTTTTAGAATAGCGAAGGTTAACTCATATCGTGACCTAGAAAAATATGTAAACAAACCACAAGAATCGGAAGTAGAACTGATATTATAACTTCCTTACCATGAAAGACTACATGGTGGTAAAGTGTTAAAAAACTCTCTTCTTACATGCATTTTCAAAAATAGATATTTATACTAACCATTGTACTGTATCTAATTTATTAATAACTGCTGAATATTCAGCTAAACCCGCGGTATGAGTCACGAAAATAGTTCCTCTTTTATTAATGCGCTAGTTATCCTAGAGTCACGAAAAACTTTTGATTTGTTGATAATAATGTTTTGTATAATGTAGAAATATTTATTTCCTACTAATAATGTCTTGGAACTCAGAGCTTACATCTTATTGTAGTATAATTTGTTGTCCTACTTTTTCGACAGCGGTAAATCGTTTCGGCAGTAATTTGCATATTGCGCAATAATACTACGGGACTACAACGTTTTTATCAATAATATACGTTCATATTTTAACTTGGATAACTTAATTTGAAATTGAAAAGGCTAAATATGGAAGATTTTAAGATATCCCGACAAAGTATGGGAGTTTTGAAGGATCAAATTCATGTACTATTTCTTGGGCTGTTAATCGGTTTAGGACACTGACGAAATCCCATGTGTAGATGACTTAGCTCTGAACGCGCCTGAGGGCGCGTCCGTCGCAAAAAGATATTTTAGGAAATTATATTTATCTTGTATTAGCTTGTGCAATATATTTCACTTCAGATTAACACAAAATTGACTATTATATTTATAAAAAGAATAAAATCTTTTCGAAAAGGGAAAGTTTAAATATGTCGTCATTAAACTCTTTTAAGAACAGAAATTTTCCTTTTAACATTACAATGAGTTACATCAACTATCAAACAATAATAATCTAACGTGGCATTGTATAAGCATATTTGCTTTACATTGAACACATATCTAAATACAGTAATTTACTTGTTTTGTTTCTATGTTATAACTTTTCATACAAAAGTGTAGAAAATGCCGTGGTTTCTTTGCTTGGACAAGGGTTAACATAGGTTCAGGTCGGTAGGTGAAAGTTGATAGTTTTCCGTCATTTTCCTACAAGGGCTTTTCAACAAATCTAAAAATAAATTGAAATAAATTTTTTTCTGTTTTATTTTCCAACAAATTACACATATGCGGGGGGCGTCCGTGGCCGAGTGTTTAAGGTCGTTGACTTCAAGCCACTTGCCCCTCACCGCTGTGGGTTCGAATCCCGACAGGGACTTTGGATTCTTTCATGTGAGGAAGCTATCCAGCTAGCTTACGGAACGTCGGTGGTTCTACTCAGGTGCCCGTTCGTGCCTGAAATAATGCACGGAAGGGCACCTGAGGTCTTCCTCCACGAGTAAAGCTGGAACGTCGCGATATGACCTATACTGTGTGGATGTGACGTAAAACCCAAAACAAACAAACAAAAAACACATATGCGGAATACATTTTCTCTAACTCAGTCCCATATAGAAATATTCCTTATACAAATATATTTACATATCTTAATTATTCACCAATTGTACATTATGTTTAAAGTTAATTCATTCATGCATTGAATTATTACCAAATATATGTTTTGATTTTTGTACTTAATGAACATTATCAATACGCAACTGTTAATGTTCTTATTTGCCATACGTTTTGCAACTGGTGAAGTTATTGTTTTGTAAAAGTTTCAATTTGAACTATTGTATGCAGGAAATGTATACATGGAGAAAGTTTCAGGAATAATTTACAGAATAACGTTATTTGTGTCAATTTGTGAACAGGAGACAAAAAATCACCATTCGGGTGTCTCTTTGAAATACTTTTCTATTTCCTTGTCATTGGTTGTTCCTCTCTAAAATGTCTTCTATGAAAACTATAATGTCCAAAGAGTTGAGTTTTTTTTATCAGATTAACCCACTGTTTCAAAGATTCAAAACATATCTTTTCAGATAAACCACAGTTCTAGCTATTTTGAATATATTAGTTTCTACAATGCCATTCCAAATTTTGATGATAGGCACACTATTAAATGTGCTTAACCATACTTTTAAGCTTTCGAATGTTACGTGATGTACATTTTCATTCAACATGAGATGATATAAATTGGTACTAGAACGTCAAGTTAATTGAATTGTGGAATGAGTAGATTATCTACAGTAATAAAATGACCTACATTTTTCAAGTGCGTGTCAAAGTAATTGACAAAAATAAGTCGACTGCGCGAAGCGTTGTAATTTCCACTAGAATAGATGAAATCCGATTTGAAACCTATTCACATGTTCATTTCGTTAGGCAATGTAAAAACAATAGTTTGTGAAAGGTAGATATATGAGATGCATTCGGTCTGATTGTGTCTGTCAATGATAACTAATGATTGTGCCAACATGTCGTTGATTTATTCAATCTTAAACACAGGAATATTTAAAGCAATGTTTCTGAACGGAGCTTCAATGAGGTTGTAAAGGGAAAAGAAAAAATCTAAAAAATCAACTGGGTCAGTTACAACAGAAATCTATGAATATGATAACGCCAGACCATACTCAGAATGAAAGTGAAAATCGATATTAAGAATGATTACCAGCCCGATTTTAAATCAAACCCTTTCAAACGTTTTAAGGTCATTTTGATTATTAAGTATGATTGATCTGAAGATACACAGTTAGAAAAAGATTTTAAATTTTGAGCGGAAGCTATTGATATATTGATAAGGTCCACATCAAACGGTATAAAAACAATTAAGAAAATATTGCTATGCTCGTGAAATAACATTGAAAACACATTTTGACAGAACTTTGTTACTTCATTTAAAATATGAATTTGATATGGACTTTGGAGTCTCAAAATTGAAACGAGGCTAGATTGAGTATAATATGCATTTGATAAAGCTATGATAGACTCTTAAAATAAAAAGTAGGCTATATTGGGTGTGATGAGGATTTGATATGAACCTTTCGGACTCTTGAAATTACAACGAAGCTATATGGAATGAGATATGGCCAACTTGGTAAAATCTAATCATGCTTTCTATTGGTCTATTGGAACATCACGTGTTGCAAATGCTGAAAGTTTGTTGCTTATATTGTATATGGTGTGAAAAAAAATATATATCAGGTTATATAATACAAAATAGAATGTATTCAAACATTGATAACAGAAACATGCTAAACGAAAAGATGTCACAGACATTTTTTGCAAATTGTCTGCCCTTATATTGGAAAGTTTTGCTTATTTCAAGGGTTTTTTATTTATAACATTCAAGGTTTGAATTGTCCTTTTTTAATTTCATGTAGCTGACTGCAGATCAAAAAAATGTGTAGTGTGCTGTTTGTTATTTGTTGTTTTTTTTCTCTTACTTAAAGCTTGCCAATATTCCATTCTGCAATATTATGTCTTGGCTTACGGTTTTAAAGAGAATATATTATTAAATAATTTTGTATTGCAAAACAATGCGCAGACTTTCAGTTTCATTAATGCTATAATCAAATATCTTCTTTGGTTAGTCTCATGTGCATTACTTACACAATTCACATACAAAATGTTCATGTCAGGTATTAATTTCCGTACTTCAAAAGTTCTATATTTTGTCAACTTGCAACTTCGTCAATAAACTGTCTACCGACACATATTCACAAACAAATATGTACTATCGCATGCAATCTGTTCACAGGAAAATGTAATGTATGAAATGGTTTACTTTGAAATGACAGTTTACCCTTTGTGATCTTTATTTGATAACATATCCATTAATATGAAAAGGTAATTCCTAAGTCAAATAGTTAGGAGGAAACGTTTATAACAATAGTAACTGTAGTATGTTTTAACAACTTTTAAAGCCACGGCAAGCAGCAAATGATTTTATTATGAAAGAAATTAAACGGAACAATAATACCAATAAGCCAATTCCCTAATATGTCGCAATTTATTTTCACTAGAACAGCGAACAACTCAAAGTCTCTGTATAATTCAAAGTTGATTAAAGAAACAAAGTCTACTCATTTTATGTCAGTGCTTTGCGTAGAAATCGATCGTTCCAAATTAACAAATTTGCTTTCGATTTCAGTGTATAAAAGTGACTGCGATGTTATAATGAACCATTTTTATGGGTGAGTTTAAACATATCTTATTGCATATATTATATAATCAGACATTATACATACATTTTAACAACCATACTAACATAATACACGCAATGGAATGGATTTAGACGGAAGCTCTTGGTGCTTATTAAAGTCAATCTCAATAATTGATAAATTACAATAAAAATAATACATGGCTAGTAGATGAACAAGTAAAGAGCATATTACAAATGTGTACCACAACCGCTTCTATTGATTGTATATCAAATATTATAAAAACAAATTACCAATCAAGGTTGTGTGGTAAGGCACTTTGAATATTAGTAATTGATAAATATTTAAGTATGATATATTAATAAATGTAGAAAAAACTTTAAAAATGAAAATAGAGGAAAAGGGAATAAGATCAAAACCATCGCTAAGAGTTTTGGAAAGAAATGGGTTTTTAAGCACATAGACAGTATAATAACTGTAAAGTGTTATTTTGTTTTAAGTGTGTACCAATGTTTTAGTTAAATCGTAGATTCTACTTTGCGAAATTTAATCGTCAAGCAAACCTTCCACTATCCATTATGTTTTTTGGACGGCCAGTTATAATTCCGCATCATCAGATTAAGAAAGAGAAGCATCCCCAAACAGGAGAGTATGGAGAAAGACATTTCGAGAGATTCGACGCACTTTGTGCAAAGCATGTACGGTGGAAACTATAAAAGTGACTGATATTCGAGAAGAAAGTGATAATTGTTTTCAGGTTTTCCACAATGACAAAGGGTGATTGGACTATATTACAAATAAAAAGGTGATGATTTAGTTTGCCACGATTCATGCGATACCTATGTTTTTTGGACGGCCAGTTATAATTCCGCATCATCAGATTAAGAAAGAGAAGCATCCCCAAACAGGAGAGTATGGAGAAAGACATTTCGAGAGATTCGACGCACTTTGTGCAAAGCATGTACGGTGGAAACTATAAAAGTGACTGATATTCGAGAAGAAAGTGATAATTGTTTTCAGGTTTTCCACAATGACAAAGGGTGATTGGACTATATTACAAATAAAAAGGTGATGATTTAGTTTGCCACGATTCATGCGATACCTAGAGTGTAAGACCTTTGCCATTCGTGATCCACTATAACAATAAGTGGGTGTACTGTCAAGGCCTGGCATAGCTTTACTTTTAGAAGGTTTAAAAGTGGGTGAATTTCTTACATCTGTTGATAGGTTATTCTAATCACGAACTGTCACGGTTAAGAAAGAGTTGTAATTCGGGAATGTACAGGTCTCAACTGGTCTGGGTTTCGAATTTTGTACGTAGACGTTGATATAATATTATGGGAGACGAGATTTGTTATGTATTCTTGAATAAGACCATTTATTATCTTATAGAACATTTTAAGCCTGTGAACGCGTCCTTATTTCATAATGGTATCATTATGGAATAATCTTGAGAGCAATAAAAACGAAAAAGCTAATAAAGAGCATAGTTTATAGTTGTACAACGACAATAAAGTACGTATTTGTTGTTTTGTCGTATACGACGCACTGTATGAGTGGTGCAAAAAGCGAGGATCATTTGTTTGTTCGATAATTTGTGTGAAAGATGCAATAAAGTCTGTAAATAAGTCTGTATTTATAAAATTTTACATATTGCTTCTTTACTATCTTGACATATAAAATTTCGAAAACCATTCGAAGGCGATAAACACTATTTAAATATCTTTTGAATTATTTTATTCCAAATTACTCTTTGTATTGTATACATGTTCTTACTATCTAATTAAACAAAATATAACAAAAATATTTTATATCGCAAAGTAAATTAATCGTAATTTTAATCAAAAATCGATTTACCAGGCAGTTCTCCTGGCGTCAGGAAAATAATCTGCATTTATAATAAGACTATCTAATTGAGGTCATAATCTGCAAATACATTCTATTGGCGTTCCGCAATCTGATATTTGATCATTCACATTTTCGACATTTCAATCAGACAATATTCCGCCACACCGGATACATATTTGAATCATAAAAAAAAGAAAAACTGATAAATGTAACCATATATAGAATTTAATTTGTAAAGATATACAACTTTATTACATAAAGCAATTATTTTTGCTATGATTCCCTTGATTTATGTATTGACTAAGGTATATACGGTCTTGTTTTGGCACATTTATTCTTGGGCAAGCATAGTATAATTAGCTTCTTACTTATAACGCTTCTTAATTACGTAAAGAAACATAGCAATTCTTGATATTGATAAAAAAAACAAAATGACTTGGCAGGAAGTAAAAAAAAAACAATTTCAATTTCATTTGAAGATATAGCAAATGATATTTGTTTGAATAAAATAGATCGTATACATTTATATTTTTATCAGACGTACTTCAGATACATAACATAAGTAACAGGAAACGTTGCCGTTATTTTTGTTATAAACTGGTCGTGTAATTGATTTATCAATAGCTTGTTTCATATAGTTATTACAGAAGCTTAAAGTATTAATTTACATATTTGTGAGAATTGCAACTTTTAGAATTTTGATAGTTTAGAATAGTAGTTTTTTAGGAACACATGAACGAAAATGTAAACTCTTAAACACGGGGTAAACACTGGTATTTTAGCGAATAAATGTAATACGACACATTTAGACATCGATATATTTATCTTGACTATTTCTAACTTAGATAGAATGTTTCTTAAATTGCTTTATCATTTAAATGTATGATAACAAACCAGTACAAACCGCATACAATTTTTCTCCAGACTCCTAAAGTATAGTGGATATATAAACTTTATATCAAACAGAGGCAATTGTCCTGTCAATATTGATTAGTTTTTCCCATTTAAAATGTTCAAAGAAGCTTACCTCTAGAATCTAATCTAAAAACATTGTGAACGTTAAGCTGGAAACAATTGCTTATTTTAAACATGTTAGCTACTTTTATTAACATGACTTTGCTTTATTCTTAACTCTTTACAGTTCATTGGTTGTCTTATTTAAATCTAATGATAACTCAAATTCCAGTAAAAAATAGTTTGTATAATTCTTATATCGAAATACAAGAAAGTACAGGGTATATCTTATAGCTCATTTGGAGTTTGACTTCATTCGATATTGAAAACTGAATATATTTGCATTGTCATGATGTATCATGAGAAATTGCAACTGATATTGTGAGTGCCAGTTCAAACATCAAATACAACACAATTGTACATTGATACAAAACTACACGTATTGAGTTATAAGCACGTTTAAAGCTGGTTTACATTCAAAAGTGTCGATATTGCTTTGTTGGTTCTCTTGATGTTTTTTATTTTTCTGTCCAACCATCTATTGACATTTAGGAATATAGATTGTTTAAAGCAGTATTTAAGTATTTCTTACGACTCATGTTAAAATCTATACATTAAGAAAATATAAAACAGTTCTGTATTTGTTAATGCTTTAGTAAATTATACGGTGTTTTTTTTGTTATTTTTTACACTGACGAAACTGAAGAAAACAAACGGATAACAAACTATACGAAAAGCATACACTTTTTAAGCTACCAAAATTCACTGATTCAAAATTACATTATGTATTTCCAAGATTGTGTTTCCTAGAATCATAACACCCTTTGATTTTCTACCAGTATTTATTTAGATTGTTTGTCAGTAACAGATAAAAAACCACCTCCTATTAGCGGAATTTTGAAAACAATAAACATTTCTGCTTTTACGAGAATCTCATTAAAGCTACATTAAGTAAATATGTCAAAATATTTTGCCGTCGGCCTAAAAACCAAGCATTCTACAGTTTCATTAACCTTTTTAACATTTGTGTTGTAAATCTCATCAAATATTGTTCATAAATTATGGTTTTAAACGGAAAACCCCACGATAACACTAAAGTTTGTATACGAATTTAAACATGCAAATGAAGACTATAATCAGCTCGTGTATGCGCTTCGTCACAGTGTTATAGTTGTTATACGGAACACAGCAAATGTGAGATTGTCTTGTGCAAACACACTTTAACCGCTTTAGCTTCACGGTGCACTTGGCATGGCGTTCAGGAAAAAGTAATCATCTCGTGATAAGATTAAATTTGTATGAAAGCATCCGTTACAATGTGGAAAAAGACCATTATATTAGGACTGATACTTAAAGTCATGTTTGTTGATTTAATATTGATGTACGGATGATCCGAAGGCGGAGTTTCTTACATTAACAGAAATTGCACTTCCGATTTCGCCACAATGAGGTTGCAGATAGTTATGCTAATAAACTCATTTTGGTTGTCTTGACACCAAATGTGACCTGGAGTCGATATGAAACCCAATTTATTAATGAAATGTCGCTATTTCTGCTTTATGAAATTTATTTAATGTAGCTTTAAAGGATAAATCTTTATCTTATATTCTTGAACAATTTGTGCTCTAGTATTCCTTTACACTAACAATCACTACAATACACTATATACAATGTGAATTTGTATTACAAATCAAAAGATATACTCTTATATTCAAATATTATGTTATAGAGTGTTGTAGCATTATAAAAAACCTATGATATAAGTATAGATCGATAATTTCAAATCAAACATTAAAGTTTTCTGCTATTTTGATTATTGTCTTTTCTTCCCTAATATAATGACAAAATATGTATTTACAAATCACTTATATGTTTTCTTTTAATCTAAACAAATAATCCTACAATTTTGTACAGATAGGAATATCTTATCATATCGATAACTCCTTTAGTAGCAGAATAATTATATGAATAAATCATACATATATTTATGCAGTTTGTTGGCATTTATGCAATGCTTTTTAATAAAATTTTATCTATTTAACTTCTCTGATACTTGGGAACAAGCTTATAGATGAACATAATGTCATACCGGGAATGTGTACTGATCAATTCTTGTCTAAAGAAAGAAGTGTTACTGAACCGAAATTATATAACCAAATATGTTAAAAGTAGTGTGTTTAAGCTAAAAATAAGTACCTGATATCAGTAATTACCTGATTTAGATAGATAATTGGTTCAGAAATATCCTGCCAGACTGTTTTTTTTCACAAGGTATTACAACACAGCCGACACCTGAAAATGCTGAAGTGATCAGAATCAGTAAACTAAGAAAGCTTAGAACATACTTAGCAAAAGCAAGATAGTTATACAATTAAATGAAAACAATTTATAGTTTAACCAAATGATTCAATACTTAATAAGATTATTTGAATGATACTCTGTCGAACAATACAATAAGAAGAATACTTATTCGGAAAGAAGTTATTTCAATCAAAATTATCAAAATCCTTCAAGAGCTGTTATAAATATCTTATTGACATCAAACATTTCTATCAACTCATAAAACTAATTTGAAGGATGGAAACGTCCGTCTATCGCTGTTGTATGTTATTTGCTATATTAAGAGAGTTAAATGTTTTCAAGACATCCAATATGTCATCAAAGCCCTTAATACCAATGTTCTAGACATATCTGTCTCTCACCATGACAGATACAGGCATTTAATTAATTAAGTTGACATGAAGTAAACATGGTATTACACGTTTTACCTCGGACGTGTGTTGTTGTCTATTGTATAGATAGCCCTTCGGTTAAAAGTGGTGAGGATTAGGAACTTGAGAGAGAATTATAATATACGCAAAGTTCATAGACAAGGCTATACAATTATTTTAAGAAGTCATTTCAATACATTTTCAGTACATTTTGCTAAAGTATTTATTTGCTACATTTTTCATTTGACACTGTTGACATTGTCTTGAAATGTATATACATGAATGCTGTATGAAAAAACTATTAAAATACAAACGTTTACCTAAGTTCAGTAATGTTTGTAAATGTGTTTGCTAGATGTGTATATTTTTGCGAAATAATGATATTAAAATATAAACAATATTGGATTAAATCAAAGAAAAATATTCATAATCGTTAATACAATGGCACTCTTTTTTTAAAAAAATAACAAAAGTATGGCATACAAAAACAGATCAACAGTTTGTTAAATCAATGCCTTAGATAGAAACATAGGAACACTAAATGATACCACCCCGAGAGAGGCCCTTACTAGGAACAGATCGGATTTTTTTCAACTTTAAATATACTTTTAGTTTGTGATACAATAACTTTTTTACTTTGTTGTTGTTGCCATTGTTGTTGTTTTAAATTAACAATGGTTCTTCTGAAAGTTTAAAGATATGACTGTCAATCTGTCTCTTTTAAGATCGCTGATCTTGAAGAAAATATGTGAAAATGTCAGTTTTAATAAGAGAATCTTTAAAAGGAATCAATTTCGAAATAAACATATGATAAAAGATTTTTCTAGTTTAAAGATAAATCTAGTTTGTAGGGAAGATATAGGTTTCTTATTGAAAATATTCTGATTTTTGCGTTTTCTTGACAGTCAATCAATACGAATTTTCCGGGGAAGATTTCTGACTAGATTAATGTTTTATAAAGACATATGAGAACAGACATATGACAAATAATTGCATCCAACTTTTTGAAATACTCATACATGGTTAGTTTAATCTATCTGTTTAAATAATGTAAAAATAACATTTTCTTACATCGCTACAAAAAAGTTCTACAACAAGAAATGCCAATGGTATCTAATTATTTAATGTTTTTAGTTTTCAAACAGACAGAATATATTTGTATTTGCATTACAACGAACTCTTTACAGACATACCAAGCATAGAACGATTTGTGTGCGGTACGCATGAAGTGTAATGACAAGCAGATTAACATATGAAGTGGGAATTTTTGCCGTCCTTTAAATCGAGTACTTTATTATTTATATATGTTTGAATCACAAAAAAATGATATAAATCAAATTAATTTGAATAAAACGAGTATCTCTACCTGAAGAAAATTTATTTTATATCGTGTTTAAAAAAGTTATTACAATTTTCACGTAAGTCATAGTCGAGATGTTTTGATACGCTTTTAGCTTCCAACATAATTAAAATGAGACAAATTCCTATTATTAAATTAATGTGCAAAACCTAGCCTACCTTATTTTGATCACTGATATAAACGGTATATTCATCTATTTTATTCTTTCTCATCTAAATAGGTTTGATTAATTGGATTAAGACATGCAACGATTTTCCAACTTAATTCTTCCTGATATACTTTTTATGTTTTCGGTCATAAATCGTTTAACTTGAATTCCCCATTGTAATTTTTCTGTAGGAGATATAATCATTTTCTCTTTACAACTGTGAGAAAGCAGCCAAACAAAATTTATCTTGTCTACTCTAGTGTGGTAGTACAAATTTCAAAATTTCACTGAATGCATGTTTTGATGTGAAATACATGTATACGGTCAACTTATTCAAAGCAGGTCATTGTTTAAATTTTGCAAATTAAATATTTGTCATTGAAATAAATCTTAAAGAAAACATATGCTTAACAGTGCGAGAAACCTGTCAGCATTCTTTTTTCTCGGATTACAAGAAGTAGAACTTTTAAGACGTTTTTCCAATTTGTTTGAATACTAACTAATTAACTAACTAACTATCTAACCGACAAATTAACTAACTAACTGTATTTATTGCCAAAAAACTACAGATGAAAAAGTAATCCCGGTAATTTGCCAATGAGTTACTATTTGGATACTATAAGAGTACACCAGAATTTAACGCTTTTAACAAATAAAAATAAAAGTATTTCTGATGCATAGTGGGACTTTAGACGTAAACTTAGTGTATATATGCAAAAATCAGTGTAAATTGTACTAGTGCATATATTTTTTTAATATCATGTAAATTTCAGTATAAATATGAAAACTATCATGATAAAATAAAGGAATCATACAAACCGTCACCTTAATTTATTCTGGTTTGATCATTAACGTGTAAATATATACAGTAGGAATATTTATAACCATATTATTCTGGTAACATAATCTCTATTATTTTGAATTATGACTGGAATGCAGACTAATACTGAATTAAAAACGAGATGATGAATTTTAGAAAGAAAATTGCTGTCAAAGCAATCATATGAATGTAATAAAAAGATAGGAAGGTAATACACACATGATAGTGCTCATACCTATAGAGATATACGTACATGTATAAACTTCGTATCGCATGCAATTAATATTCAGTCGAGTCTTTATTTTGCCGTTTTGGGCGTTTTCTACGGATTCTATTTTTATCTATTAAATTTTCTTGAAAGAAAAGTGTTTGTAGATATTATCAATATTTTGTCAGATGTTTAGCTTGTAAGCTTTGTCAAGTAGATGATAAATTCCCATTTTCAGGCTATTCTAACACGACCGGCATTTTTCGCTATTGAATATAGAAGACCCGAAAGTATGTGTTAAAGTCCTTATTAAAGTCACAGTTGGCGTTCTATATTAAGATATTTCATACATGTGACGTAAACACTAAAAACATCCGACGCGCTGAAAATAAGTACGGAAACAAATCAGGCGTAATTTTGCTTAATATCAGGTACGGCATCATTTATTTTTTGATGTCGTGTTAGAATCGAAATAATATATGCAAATCGGTAATTTTATCGCTTGACAACATCACTGTCGTTCGGATGCACATCATTATATCATTCGGGCTACGCCCTCGTGATATAATTCGTCGCATCCGAACTCCAAACAGTGATGTTATTGAGCGATAAAATCACTGTTTGGGATATATCATTTCTTAAATAAAACTATTGATCGATACTTAATAAAATGAATTTCCAGAATTGTTTATTCCCATTTGAACAGTTATAGCTGGTGCAAAGTTATGTATTACGGTGACATCTTGGCAAGTAACGTCAGCATATCTAAAATCATTCCAGTATATTAATCAGTTTAAATTAATAGCTTTCGCATCAGAACATGCAATTACGTTACGAGTGATATTATGCTTAAAGTGAATACTAGTATACTGAGTAAACAAGGGACGATGAATTTAAAAACATTTCTTTAAATATCATGATTTTATAATTTACTCCACACTAACGATAAATAACTCACGTGCTCCAAGGAAATTTCTGTAAATATACATCGGATTTTTGCCTGTTGAGTTCATTATTTTTTTTCTCCAAAAAGTGAGGAGGGCAGTTCTCACTTTACTATAAAACAGTTTTCCATGGAAGTTTTCATACTTTAATTCTGTTATATGGTGAGTATACCGATTAAATAGCGGATGTAAGTTTTAGTTTAAGAAAAGTAATTACATCAAGGAAATTGAACAGATCTGTTAAAATAGCCATTAAATGCTAAATGTTATGAACTTTGCATCAATGTGTATCTTTCTCATATCAGCGGAAATGCCAGTTTTATCTATGTAATGAATATTTGAAATAGAAACCAGTAACAAAAATAGGGCTCTTATGCTTTCACATATAAAAACTGTTTCCTTTTTCTTATTTTTTCTTTAACGCACTTTTTTCAAGTTATTAGCAAATCTAGCGTAGTTCAGAATGTGCACAACCTTTCGTTATAAAACAATTATTATCATGAGAATAATCAATGTTCCTATTCTCGATGAATATATTTCTTTTGGGGGAATGGCGGTGAGGTGGATGTATATGGCTATTGAGGTATATGGCTATTTGGCGTTTGCTTTTTGGCAAAGAGCGAAGTGAATCGTGTGGTTGAATATTTTACTTCACGGCTTGACTGAGTTCAAACTTTAAGTCACCCTAAATGGTTTTTATACGCTTGTACCACCTTCATTTAACGAAATTGCCCACCCTTCAATTGTCCAATAGCATCCAACCGTAGGAGTTGAATCGACCAGTAAGTTTTTCAAATATACTGAAAGTTACAAATGTATTATTATACTAAATTTGTTTATAGTTGTCTATGTGCTCTTTATTTTCTTTTTGTTTCCGCGACTGGCAAGCAGCAGGCCCAAAATTATACCTTTTTACTTATATTAAACAGAAGCCATCGCCATTTTTGAGACCCCTATATTGGAACTTGGGTCAGGGGTACGTTCACGTACAAAGTGGTTATTGTAACAGGGAAGGTCCCTGTATTGGAGGACTTTGGGCATATGGGTATTGAAAAGGAGTAAACAAATTGATTAGCATTTAGATGTAAAAAGATAAATTTGTTTTATTCCTTTCCAAGAAAATCAAAGACCAGTGATTTCTGTTTCGTCATTGTTAAAAAAAACTGCACTTAAATTGCTCTCAATTGTTAACAAAAATCAACTACAAAAACAATAAACACAAAGGACAAAGAAAGAAACAATATTAAAGGTCTGCAACTTAGTTTGATTATTTTTAATTACTTTAATTGGCGGAGATCATTGTTCCTGTAAATTAATTAACATTTAGATGTAAAAGATTGACTAAATTAGAAGGAATGATAATGATCTAAGCACATAAAACTAATTTAGATAATAAAACGGAAACGTCTGTTTTATCATGCGGAACAACTTAGGATGCATCTTCTAACTAACCAAATATTTGTAGCATAAACAAGTGATGAAATAAGTTTTTATACTATCTCTGTGTCATGATAGATACTTTATCAAGATATCTTTTCAAAAATTTGTAAACAGTCTATATGCTGAAGGATAACATTTTCTGACTGTTATATCCTTCAATAAAAACACAACTATTCTTTACTTTGTTAGATAAGTTTTAAACGTTTGATTAAACCACCACGCATAAAGATTCCTACTAATTTTCATGAAATAGAGAAATACAGAACCCATAAAGAAAGCCCAACACGACAAAATTGAAAATGTTGCAGGCTCGGTTTGATTGAGCCTGTTCATGGACGGTACTGGAAAGTGCAAGTTACCGTCCATGCCCCCTAGCACCGGCTTAAGCAGAATCAACATTTAAACACGAAAAAATGTGAAAATTTGAATTTAGAAACATCCGCAGATGTGTTCATACGGCGATTATCATGGAACCTTCAATATGACACAGTAGTGCCATTCAATGAAAAGCGGCGTATGGTCCCCAAGAAAAAGAATACGTGTGCCCTTAACGAGAAAACAATGGGCGGAACTAAATAAAATGGAATTTTGAAAGGGGATCTGAGGTTATGAAGCCTGCGTATCACAGACGTCAAAAGACAAATTTAAAAAGCAGGCAACATATCCTAAGGGTGATTATACAGTGTTCAAGTAGGAATACTGGAACCACCCAAGTTGAAAAAGGCCAAATAGAAGAAACTAAAAGTACCACATAACATGTATACACAACATTTTGAAAATAAATTAAAAATTAATATATTGTGAAGGGAAGTGGATCCAATAATTGTTCCTATTGGAAAACCACGTGTTCCAAATGAATAGGGTGTCAAATAAATATATCATGTTATAGACTACATAATGGAATTTATTCATAAACATTTAAAGCGAAAAATTGGGGTTACCGACGTTGTTTTCAAGTTGTCTGCCCTTACATTAGACAGTTTTGCTTAGTTCAAGGGCATTTTATTGGTTTACTTTGTCTTTTTTATTTCATTTAGGTGACGACTGACCCAAGAATGTGTAGTGTGTAGGTTGTTGTTGTTTTTTTTTTCTCTATCTTAAAGCTATGCCAATTTTCCATTATGTTATACTATGCCTACATAGTTCAAACAATACATATACAAATTTCTTCCTGTCAGGTGTTAAGTTTCATACTTGAATAAGTTCTACATTTTGTCAACTTGTAACTTCGTTAAATGAATTATCTGCCGACACCTATAAACAAACATTCTATCACTTGCAGTCTTTTCACAGACAAATGTACGGGATTATTTATTTTAATATAAGTATTAGTGGTGCGAAATGCCAGGATGATTTATTTGTTTAAGTAGTTGTGAGAAATAAGCACACAAACTTGAAATATTATTTATAAAGGTTTACGTATTGTTTTTTTACTTTACAACAAAGTGTATATTGACATGTAAAATTTCTAAAATTTCAATCTTTGTATTGCATACATGTTCTTCCTATCTTCTAAAACAAAAGGTTTTATTTCTTTATTTTTTATCACACAGTAAATTAATCGTAATTTTAATCTAACATGTCGATTTACAAGGCAGTGTAAACAACTCCTCCTTGCGTTAAGAAAGCAATCGGCATTTATGATAAGATTATCTAATCCAGGTTATAATCTGCAAATACATTTTACTGGCATTCCGCTATCTGATAGTTGTTCATTTACATTTTCGACATTTCATTGAGACAATATTCCGCCATACCGGATACATTTTTGAATTAAAAAAAACACAAGAAAAGCTGATAAATGTAACTGTATATAGAATTTAATTTGTAGGGATATACAACTTTATTACATAAAGAAATTATTATCGCTGTGATTCCCTTGATTTATGTTTTGACTAAGTTATACATGGTCTTGTTTTTGCACATATAATCGTGGACAAGCATATACTACTTAACGTCTTATTTATTACCCTTTTTAATTATATAATACTTCAGATAAAAGAAACATAAAAAATCTAGATATTGATAAATGGCAAAATAACTTGGCAGGAAATTAAAGGGAAAAATTTAATTCCATGTAATAGATTTATCAAAAGCATGTTTGATATATATATATTAGACGCTTAAAGTATTATTTTACAAATTTGTGAGAATTGCAACCTTTATGATCTTTGAGAGCTGAGAACAGAAGATTTTGGTGAATGCATGATAAGACTTTGTAAAAATATCTTAAACACGGAGTTAATACGGGTATAATAGTGAGTAATTGTGGTTTAAACAATTATTTAAATTGCACAAGAAGACAAATTAATTTCGACTTTTTCTAATTTTGATAGAATGTTTCCTAAAATTGCTTAATCATTTTAATGCATGAAATCAAAACAGTACAAATCGCATACAAACTTTCTTGGGAATGTATTAAGACAAATACTTCTAAGAAGATTGATATTATAGCAGATATATAATCTTAAACAAAAGCAATTCACCTCTTAATATTATTAGCTTTTCCCATTTCAACTTCTTCATTTAAAATGTTTCAAGAAGCTTACCCGTAGTGTCTAATTTAAAAACATTGTAAACGTATAATTGACAACAATTGCTTATTTTAACTTGTTTACAGTTCTGCTATTCTTTAAATGGCTTTACTTTATGCTTATCCCTTTATTAGTTGTCTAATTAAAGTCTAATGATAACTCAAATGCCCGAAAAAAAAATGCAATAGTTTTTTATAAATTCCCCTTACTTTGAAATATTAGAAAGTAAAATGAATAATTAAATCCTTACCTGGGGAAATGTTTTTTGGATTTGTCTTCAAATTTTAAATTGAAAACAAGAGTATTTTGTGGCTTTTGTGATGATGGTATACAATGCGAAATAAAATTGACATTGTGAGTGCAGATTTCAAAAATTTCAACCAACCAATTGTAAACTGGATACAAATATATTTATCGAGTAACAAAACCACTTTGTTTGTTTTTTGCTGGTTTGTATTTCTAAAGTGCAATATTTTGGTTTTGTTGGTTTCCCTTGGGTTTTTTAAATATTTTTTGTCAAAACCAATTCTACTCTGACATTTAAACCTTTCTATTTGTTTAAAAAGCAGTGTTTTCTGACGTCACGCAAAAATTCTATATTAGAAAATATAAAACAGTTCTACATTACTTTAATGCTTTAGTTAAGTATAAAAATTTTTTTTTGTAATTTTTTTAACCCCAACCCAAATTTTTTAAAACAACCCAAAAGAATAACAAATTAATCAAAAATGATAACTCCCTTTAATAGGGATAAAAAATATTAAAATAATCATACATATATCCCTGCTGTTTGTGGCATTTTTTCTATTTGTTTAAAAAGAATTTCTTTCTATATTTTCTTCTTAGTACTTGCAAATTTAAACGATTATGTGAATAATGTATACGGAAAAATGTGAACAGATCAATTCTTTTCCAAAATTTTTAAACCAAATTAAATTAAAAAAAAATTTTAAAAAATTTTACCCTTTTAAAGGGTTTTCAAATTTGGTAAAAGACATAAGTTCATTACCGGGATTTTTAAACTGAGGATTGGTTCAGAAATATCCTGCCAGACTTTTCACAAGATGTTACAACACAGCTGACACCTGAAAGTACTGAAGTGGTCGAAATCAATAAACTAAGAACGCTTAGCACATATATTAGCAAAATGATCACACAATTATACAATTAAAAGAAAACATTTTATAGTTTAACAAAATTATACAAGACGTATTAAAATTAATCAAAACAATACAAAACGTATAATACTTAATTCAGAAAGGAATTATTTCAATCAAAATTATGAAATCTTCCAAGAGCTGTGATAAACAATGAATTTCTCATCAAAAAAATATATATAAATTAAAAAAACTAATTTTGAAAGGATGGAAATGTCTGTCTATCTTTATTGTTGTATGTTTATCTTTAACTGTTTGTATGGTTGTATGTTATTTGCTATATTCGGAGGAAGTTCAAAATTATTTTTCAAGACACCCTTCCAAATATATCATCAACACCTTTAAATAACAATGTTCTAGACATATCTGTCTACCACCACAGTTACAGGAATTTAATTTATAAAGCTGGTATGAAGTCAGCATGGTATATAACATTTTGCCTCGGACGTATATTGTATTGGTAACCTTTCAGTTAAAAGTAGTGCGGATTAAGGAATATCCATGTAGTAATGAATTGTTTATTGCATGATGCTGGTATATAAAAATATGTGCGAACAATATCAAATATTGTTATGGAACCACGTTATATCAATGAGTTGCTTAATGGATAATATATTTAGATTTTTTGTCATTTGTAGGTAAAATATACTAACGTTAAGACGATTGTTTTTATCAGTTGTTCTAACCTAAATAAATTTTTGTTTTACAAATATTTGTTTTTATTCAATATAAAATTAATTTGTAATAAACTTCGTTACTATCCTTTTTACATGTATATATTTAATCTATACAATGTGTATGAGCTGGTGCTTTGTCAAAATAATGATATATAGAAAAAAATTAAACAAAAGAAAAATATTCATAACCGTTATTGCAATTGCAGTCATTTTCAAATAACAATATATACATTTTGGTATACACACAAAACAGCAACAATTTGGTAAAATCAATGACTTAACATTAAATGATGTAACCCTGAGGTCCTAGCTAAGGACCTGATGAGTTTTTTTTTGTACTTTAAATTTATTACCTTTAGTTTGTGATACTATATCTCTATAAGTTTGTCTTCCTATTTATTGTTGTATTTGTTGTTTTAAATTCCCAACAGTTCGTCTCTGAGTTTAATCAGTCTATCTCCACAGTAAATAACATTTGTGAAAATGTCAGTTTTATAAGAGGAATCAAAGGAATCAATTATGAAATAAAAATATAATAAAGGTCTTTACTAGTTTAAAGATAAATCTAGTTTTGTAGGGGAGAAATCGGTTTCCTTTATTGAAAATATTCTGATTTTTGCGTTTTCTTGACTGTAAATCAAATACGAATTTTCCGGGAAAGATTTCTTGAATAGATTATGTTTTGAATAAGTTTTTTGAACGATATTAACTTGTTTAACAAAAATAAATCAATTGGTTTGAAATACCTTGGGAAGTTACATATTCCGTTAAAATAAAGTGGAATGGGATTTTTTTTTGCTACAAAGTCTTCCAATGAAAACCAAAGGTTTATTTTTTTTATTTTTTTTAAAAGACAGGTATTTTTGTTTTGCATTAAAACGAAATAAACAGTACCAAGATAAAAAGATTTGTGTGCGGTGGCATGATTTAATGCAAGCGATTACATATAATTGGGTTTTTGCCGGTTTTAATCGTGTATGTATTTCTAAATTTAATACAAACAAAAAG
>NW_026855377.1:0-7019 GCF_026571515.1 Ruditapes philippinarum
CTTTCAAAAAGAACTTTTTTTTTTTTTGTCATTTTTTTTTAATTTTGGGGGCCCCCCGGGGGGGCCCCCAGCAGCCTAAAACCGGAAAAAAATTTTAAGTATGTAGAAAATTTTTTTTTCTCCCAATTAAAAGGGGGTTTCTTTTTAATTGAAGTTTTAAAAAAAAATTTTTTGTTTTTTTAAAGGGGATAAATAAAAAAATCACTTTCAGAAAAATTTTTTAAATTTTGTCATTTTTTTTGAAGTTGGGGGCCCCCAGCGGCCGGGAAGGGCCCCTGAACAAAAAAAAATTTTGATACAAATTTTGGCCCCAAAAAAATTTTAAAACGACTCTTAATTGATTTTTTTTTTAAAACCATATTTTTTCCCCTTTAAAAAAGGGGTTACATAAAAGAAAAAAAAAACCTTTTAGACGGGTTTTTTTTTTATTTTTTTAGGGGGGCCCCCTGCCCACCCGGGAAAATTTTCGGGGAAATGTTTGTAAAAATTGGTTTTAAAATAAAATTTAAAAACGGTACTTTTGAATTTTCTTAAGATTTATGAAAAAAATTTACGACGGTACACTTTTTTTATTGGGAAATTTTTATACTATATATGTTGTTGACATTTTCCCAATCTTCCGATAATATCAGACTTCCCCTTTTAATGGATTTTCCCCCAAGCCCGAAAAGCCCAAAAATTAAATCATTGGGGATTTGGGAAAAAAACCCCGGTTTTTTGAAAAAGAAATTTTTAAATAAAGATAAAAATTTACCTTTTTAAAACCAATTTTTATGGAAAATTTTTGGGTTTTTAAAGTTTTTGGGGGTAACGATCAAATTTTAAAATTTTTTTCCACGAGTTCGAGCCTCAAAAAATTGCCCTAAAAATTTTTCCCTTTCCCTTTTTTTTTAATTTTATGTATATATGCCAAATGAATTTGGGATATAAAGGTTTAAGTTTTGTTTAATATCAAATTTTTTTTTAAAAATATACCTTAATAATTTTTTTATCTTTTTGTCTTGTTTCAGTATTATTTAGTCTTATTTAACTTGTGCAGTGAAAAGGGGTTTTTTGGGTGCCAACAAACTATATTTTTAAAAAAATTTGGGGTAAAATTTTTGTTTATTTGGGAAAGGGCAGTTTTAAGGGTTTTTTTACCAAAAAAAAACAACCCCAAGAAAAAATTTTTTCCCATACAGAAAAAATTTTCCCGAATCGAAACCTGCTTGCTTTTGGATTTTCCCAAAATAAAAATTTTTAATTTTGACAGCTTACCAAACTCCCTTTAAAAAAGGGGACATTTGGGCCCCAAATTAGTATTTTTTTTTTTATATTTTCGTTGAAAAAATGAAAAATACAATATGAAATTTTTTTTTTTAAAAACCCCTTTTAATAGTGGATTTAACCATTAGGGTCCAAAAATAATTATCTTAAATGTTCCAAAACAATTTACCTATGAAATCTGATAAAACCCTCAAAAAACCCACAAAAAATGCTTTTTTTTGAAAATTTTCGTAATTTTTTGCGGGAAATCACGGGACCGCGAATTTCCCGGTATCTTTCTCACAAATCTTTAACCCTAAAAACCGGGTTTTTAAAAAAACATTAAAACAAAAAAGGGCCCCCCTTTTAGGGAAATGAGGGAATGGGGTTTTTTAAAGAAAAAAACTTTGATTTTGGGGGAAAATATGCAATTTAAAGGGAACCGGGGTTGGGTCAGACTAAAGGAAAAAATTAGGGTTTCCGGGACCCCCGGCCAAAAACCACTCGCCATAATAATTTTTTAATTTTTTATTTATTAAAAAATTTTAACATGCATAATTTAAGTATTATAATAATGATTTGGTTATAAAAAATTTTTAAATTTTCGGTAAAAATTTTATTTTTTTATTTTTATTTTCAAAAGTTTTTTAAAGAATTTAAATGACCGTTATAAAATAAGTTTTCTTTTCCCAAATTTTTGGGGGAAACCTTTTTGAAAACAAAAATGTTTTTTTTTCCCCAAAATTTTCAGGGGTTTGGTTTGAGTTTTAAACTTTTTATGCGATGCGGGAATGGGAAAATGGAGGGGAAAAACCCTTTAAAATAATTTTAATTAAAAAAGGCAAAGGTAACGTACATTTATTCTAGGAAATCCGTTTTTAAAAACACCATAGGAATAAAAGTGTTTTAAAATACAGAAAAAGAAAGAACAAATTATTTGACAAAAATGTGTTTATGATAATAATGAAAAACAATTTACATACATTTACAACAACAAAAAACATATAAAAATTTGTTAAAAAAAAAATAATGTTTAAAAATTAAAAATTTTTAACTTTTTAAAACTTTAAAAAAAAAATAACGTTTAAAAAAATGACAACTTTGGAAACATTCAATACTTTTTTTTTTACCCGAAAAAAACGACTTAATCGCAAAGCAATCAGAACCCCAAACCTTTTAAACCCTTTTCCCATTTTTCATCCAATAACAAGTGGTAATTTTTTAGGGTCTGACCAAAACCTCATCAAATAATCTTTTGATTTATTGTTAACAAATTGGTCCCCCAAAAAGTTTTTTTTTGGAAAAGTCAGAAAAAGATGACCCCATACTCTTTGGTTTGGAGGGGGATAAATAAATTGGAGGGGAAAACCCGGGAAAAAAATGTTTTAAAATTTCCCTTTTAAAGGCCCATTCATTTTTTGGTTACAAAATTGTCACCATATTTTTACCCCTTGCTTTAAACGGGTCGGGTCAATTTCATGTGCTTTTTTGTTGGGGTTTTAACCCGATATTACAAAAACCACAAACCAAGTATGAAATAACGCGAAAGGGTATGTAAATACAACGCCTGAACCCCCATGGGGTTACCATTATATGAAAAAAGTTAAGGCCGCAAACCTTCACAAAAATGTTTTAAAAGATCCCCTCAAATTTGCCCCTTTGCTTAAAAATTTTTTTTTAAAATAACAAAAAAATCTTTAAAATCCCAAATTTCTTTTTAAATCATTTCAATAACTGAAAAAATTTTTTAAAAAGGCCCAAACCAAACTTCACAAAAAATTTTTTAAAAATAAAGAAAAAAAAAAATTTTTTTTTTATTTTTAAAATATCCCTTTTAAAAAAAAAGATTTGTCTTTAGAACTTAATTTAAAATTTCCCTTTTTTTATTGTTTTTAAAAAACTTTTTTTACAAGAAATTTTTAATTTTTAGCCCCCCTGGCCCCCTGAACCGCCAGGGGGGGCCCCAACTTCCCAAAAAATTACAAAATAAAAAAAATGGTTTTTTCAAAGTTTTTTTTTTTCTTTTATATTTTCCCCTTTAAAAAACAAGAATTGTCCCCTTTAAAAAATTCATTTTAAAAGCCGTTTTTTTTTTTGAAATTAAAATTTTTTACAAAAATTAAAAAAATTTTTTTCCGCCTGGGCCCCTAGGCGGGCCCCCTTCCCCAAAATGACAAAATTTAAAAAAATTTTTCCCGAAAAGGGGGATTTTTTTTTTTATATATCCTTTAAAAAAACAAGAATTAAAAATTAAACTTCATTTTAAAAGCCGTTTTATTTTAAAACATTTTTACAACATTTAAAATTTGGGCCCTCAGGCCGTTTGGGCCGCCAACTTCACGGCCCCCCAAAGGGCCCCTGGGCCGGGCCAAATTCACGCCCCCCCATATCGGTGGGCCCCCAACTTCAAAGCCCCCCCAGGCCGCTTTGGGCCGCCCAGGCCCCCAACTTACACATTTTTGTGACATTTTTTTAAGCCCTTTCGATAGAAATTTTGGCATTCCCGGGTCTTTCTTCCCAAAGTTTTAAAGCAAAACGATATGCAAGGGAAATAAATAAAAAGGGTTTTAAAAATATTTCAATAAAAACCAAAAAGTTTTTCCCTAAACCTTTTTCGACTTTTTTTTTCCCTTTAATCAACTTTTTAAAGGGGCGGGTTTTTCAAAAGCTTTGGTAATTGGTCCCCTTTTAAATTTTTAATAAAATTTCAATTCCAAAAGCCGACTCACTTTTTTTAAGTTTTAAATAGAAATTTCCGCAAAAAGAAAGTTTTCTTTCTTTTGGTCCAAAAAAAACCCTTTATGGGAAGGGAAAAAGTTAAAAAAGGGCTACGCCCCAAAATTTCTTTGGTCTAAAGCAAATGGTTTTGCATTTCAATCCCGGTTTAAAACCCGGGAAAAAAATTTTTTTAATTTTTTGTTCGAACATCATAAACCTCCCTTGGGGGTTCCCCATTTTTTCAAGATGGGGGGCTTTTGGGATCAAACATAATTTTTCTAAAAAAGAAACTAAAAACCCCTAAATACCTTTGGGTTCCATGAAAATTTTTTAAATTCAAAATTAAAAAGGGGAAGCAAAAAATTTTTAAAATTATATTGTAATTCATATTTTCGTCCCCAAAAATGAGAATACGCGTTTTTTAGTCTGGGGGAAAAACTGTCAAAAACGAGAAAAAAACATTTAAAAAAAAATTCAATTTGTAGCTGCCCGTGAAAGTTTTCCCCGGGGGTTGACAAAATCCTTGTTAATATAAAAAAAAATTATTAAAAGGGAAAATTGGGGTTTTGGGTTTTCAGGGTGGGGGAAAAATTCAAAAAAATTAAATTTTAATATACCAAAGGCCAAAAAAATTTTTTTTAACCTCTTTATTTAAAAGCAAATTATTTTCCCATTGTAAAAAATAGCCCCATGGGAAAAACCCCCAAAAGGTTTTTTTTCCCTTTTTACCATCAAACGTCACTATGGGAAAAAACTTCCAAATTTTAAAATTAAAAGTGAAATCAGAAAACATTCCAATTCCCTTTTTTGCAAAAAATTAAAAAAATTTAAAAACGCTTCCGTAAAAAATTTTTCAAAAAAAGGGGAACGCTTCTCCAAATGTAACTCATAAATTCCCCTTTTTAAAAAAAACAACTGCCCCGTAATCTTTTGGGGTTTTAAATGTAATACATTGTTTAAAATCCAAACTTGGGATATTTTGGAGCACACATTGGGAAAAATTAGAAACTATTTTTTTAAATGCAAATTTTTAAAAGTGAAAATAAAACGAACCCTTTTTTTTTAAATACAAAACCCCTTTTTTTTATATTAAATTTTTTTTTTATATTAAAATTTTAAAATTTTTCCCATTGGGAATTTTTTTTATATTTCATATAAAACATTTTTTTAAAATTAGTTTCCTGAAAAATTTGTTTCCTGAAAAATTTCTTAAAAAAGAAAGATAAGTTTTTGTTTTTCAACCAAATTCCCAATTTAAAAGTATAAACTTAAATTTTCTGACTAACCCCAAGGGGAAGTGCCCCTGATATTGGGTTTGAAATTTTTTGGGCCCCCCTTTTGTAGTTAAAAAAACTTGAAATTTTGTCTGTTAAAAATTAAAGAAAATTTTATATTTGTGTTTTACAAAATTTTTACAATTAAAAAATTATTAAATAAAATACGCCCTACCAAAAATCTTTAAGGGAAATCATTAAACCTCTCTTTTAAAAAATTCCCCCCTTTCGTTTTTACCCAGGTTCAAAATTTCACGGACTTTTTACTGGCTGGAGTTTAAAGGAAAAAAATGTTTCATAAATCCTTTTCTCCTTTCCCGGGTCCCATCAGTTTTTTTTTGAATCAAAAATCCCAAAAAAATTATAAAAAAATGTCCAAAATTTTGCAACAGCTAAATGGATCCAATTCCCTTTTCTTTCCGAATAACCATTACTCAATAAAAAGTTTTAAAATTTTCCGTTTTTAAAAAAAGCCGCAATAAAATTTCAAAATTTTACTATATTTTCCCCACGAAAAATCCCAATTAAATTTAATATCGTTTTGGTTTTTTATAAAAAAGTTTTTTTGCTCTTTTAAATATGTTTTTTTGCAAAAATGAAAACTTAAATTTCCCAAAAAACGTATCAAAAACAATATTGAAGCGGGAAAAGAAGTATTTTACCCCCTTAAAAAGTAATTGGTTTTTATCTTTTAACCCAAAAAACCTAACCCTTTTAAAGTTTTTGGGGAAAAAAAAACCCATTGGTTTAATTTTCCTTTAAAGGAAATTTGACAAAATTTTAAAAAACACATATTTAACAATGTCTTTTCGACCCTTACCGCAAAATTTTCTCACATAAAAAATATAAAATTTTTTGCTTTTGATTTAAATAAAATTTTTTTTAAAAAATTGGGTTTAAAAAAAAATTTTAAAAACACTTTAAATTTTAAAGTTGAAACTGAAATCATTGCCCCGTTATTAAATTTAAACTACTCACATAGGCCATACTTAATTTATTTGTTTAATTTTTAAGAACATTTTTTTTTTTTTCCCCAGCCCTAAGATTTAGTATGGTTCCCTTTTTAGAAAAAAAAACTATTTTAAAGAAAAAAAAAACAATTTTAAACTGAAGCTGTGCAAAGGCCCGTTAAAAATTTACAGAATTATTTTCCCCCTCACCCTTTTGTTTACAAAGGGTTCCCCCCGGGAATTTTTATAAAAAAAATTTGAAAACTTTTAATTTAAACCCCGGCGATTTAAAAACCCAGAAAAAAGTGAATAAGGTAATTAAACACTTTTTAACAATTTTTTATAAAAATAACAAACATGGGTTTCCCTTTTTTTGTTTTATTTCAATGGAAACCAAAAAGAATATTTTCCAGCAATTTCCCAACCCCCCTGAAATTTTTAAATTTACGGAAGGAAATCTTTTTGTTTCTAGTTTTCAAAAAACACTTCGAAAATTCAATCGGCATTTTTTCATTTTGGGCCAAAATTTTTAAACCCCGGGGGAAAATTTTTGGGGAAAAATTGTTGGGCGATTCAAAAAAAATTTTTCAAGATAGCAGAGAGAAAAAAGGGTTTATAGATTTTTTTTAAATTTTAAAAAAGTTTTTTGTAACTCCCCCCGCAATAATTTATGTTTTTTGAGCTTTTTCAAGTTATAAACCTAGATTTTTAAATTTTAAATTAAAAACAAAAAAAAAAAAAGAAAAATTTTATGAACCCTTTCGTTTTGGGGGCCCGATTTATTTGGGAAATATCAACACACGTTCGTAAAAAAAGTTTTTCAATTTTCCCG